>NC_063350.1:40961945-41032418 GCF_021869965.1 Rhincodon typus | reverse complement strand
TGCTTGGCCTGCTGTGTTCATCCAGCTCTACACCTTGTTATCTCAGATTCTCCAGCATCTTCAGTTCCTACTATCTCTGAAACAATTTTAACCCCAACAGCCATGGGGACCAGATTTTCTCCAATATGCCAACATTTTCATACACAGTTTCAAACAAGACTTCTTTGCTGCACAGAACTCCTGACCAAGGCTATACACCAGATACATTGACAACCTTTCCCTCCTTTGAACTCATGGTGAGGAATCACTGAAACAACAACATAGCAATATCAATAAGTTTCATCCCACCATCAGACTTACCATGGACTACTCTTCAGAATCTGTTTCATTCTTGGACATACACATCTCCATCAAGGACGGACACCTCAGTACCCCACTCTACCACAAGCCCACAGATAGCCTCACGATGCTGCACTTCTCTAGCTTCCACCCTAAACATATTAAAATAGCCACCCCTGCGGACAAACACTATTCATACACAGGATCTGTTCGGATGAGGAGGAACATGACAGATACCTGAAGGTGTTGAAGGACGCCCTCATAGGAACAGGGTATGATGCTCAACTCATCAATCACCAGTTCCGAATGCCACAGTGAGAAACCGTAATGTTCTCCTCAGAAGACAGACATGGGATAAGTTCGATAGGGTACCCTTCATTGTCCAGTACTTCCCAGGAGCGGAGAAACTACACCATGTTCTTCGCAGCCTTCAACACATTATCGATGATGATGAGCACCTCGCAAAGATTTTCCCCACACCTCCATTTCTCATCTTCAAACAACTGCCAAATGATAAACAGACCATTGTTCACAGCAAACTACCCAGGCTTTCAGGACAACATCAACCACAACACTATACAACACACTCATGGCAACCTCTGCAAGACATTGTCAGATCTTTGACAGATACTAACATCACATGTGGGAACAACATCCACCACATACACAGCAGATATTCATGTGACTCGGCCAATGTTGTTTATCTCATTCAATGCAGGCAAGGATGCCCCGAGGCATTGGAGTCAGACCAATTGGTGAATTGGTATTGGTGAAACCATGCAGGTGCTACAATGGATGAATGGACACTGCGCAACAATCGCCAAACAGGGATGTTCCCTCTCAGTGGGGGAACACTTCCGCGGTCAAGGACATTCGGCTTCAGATCTTCAGGTCAACATCCTCCAAGGCAGACTTCAGGATACACAACGCAGAGTCGCTGAGCAAAGGCTGATAGCCAGGTTTGATACCCATGAGACGGCCCTAACCAGGATCTTGGGTTCATGTCGCACTACAGGTGACCCCACCACACTATACACTTACACACACACACACACACACACACACAAGTATGAATCTATGGGGTGAATTTGTATTTGCAGATACATTCTATTTTGTTCAAAAAGTACATAATTTATAGACAATCTGTCAATGTGGTGTTTTATAAATTCCCACTTTATAAATAAAACCAGTCTGACTCCAAACCAAAACATAAACAGATTTTAAACAAGGCCTCACACCTAACATGCATTTTCTGACCGAAAATGTCACCACCTCTTTACACTGATGAAACCTTTAGTTCTCTCAGGGCAGTGACTTGAAATTTGGGGATTTATATTTGTATATTAATCAATTAAAACCTATTAACTGATTAAAGAATTAACAGCATCTTAGGTTTGTTTACTACATCCTCATCAGTGGTGTGACCCTTTGAAGTTTTCCTTGTAAATTCTGTGAAAATACCATCTCTCTCACTAACACCTGAAGAAGCAGTGAGGCTCCAAAAGCTTGTGTTTTCAAATAAACCTGTTGGACTATAACCTGGTGTTGTGTGATTTCTGACTCTGTGATTTGTGACTGCCTTATTGGTGGATTGAGCATTTTCACATCTTCAATTGTGGTACCAGAGAATTGCTGCATATTTAGCATGATCTTTATCACTGTTAGAGATAATAAGAACTGCTGATGCTGGAGTCAGACGTAACACAGTGTGGAGCTGGAGGAACATAGCAAGCAAGGCAGCATCAGGGGAGCAGGAAAGTTGACGTTTTGGCTCTTCTGATGCTGCCTGGCATGTTGTGCTCCTCCAGCTCCACACTTTATCACTGTTATTCTTGTTTATTCTTTAAAGGACAAAGAATTGAAATATTCCCTTATTTCTTCAACCTCATGCTCTCAGGGACCTATGTTCACTAAAACATATGAGAACATGTTCACTATGCTCTCTAATCCTTTTCATATATTTAAAGATGGTCTTTCCATGCATTGTACATTATTTGCTGAAAATCTTCTGCAATTCTTAGGATATGGATGTCAAGACAGCATGTAGCCTCAGAAGTGTTGATTGTGAATTACATCAAGATTTTAAACCCTTTTACTGTGTTACTTGTAGCATTCCTTGCTGTTATGAGAATACTCCATCTGGAGCATGTGGCATCATCTCTGTAGTCTGTGATTTTGGTTTCTTCAGCAATGACATTTGATCTAAGAAAATAGTGACCTCACCCTTTAATAAGTTTGGATTGACATGAACAGGTCTGTCAAATTAGCGACAGTTGGGTCACCAATTCTCCCTAAGATTGCCTTAGTTAGTTTTTACAATTATGGTGTTTTGTCTTGTGTGTGTGTCTTTTCTAAAAGTGGAAATTCTACCACATCAACATCTTTGCATAAGTAGGTATTTGACATTTAGCTGCACTAAAACTTTGTCCTTCTTCAGCACAGCTTCTAGAAATGATCTACTGTTTAACAGATGTAATGTTCTTTGGTCATAGCTGGGCACTGTTTGCGCTTGTGAGGTTCTTTTGCACCACAGAGTTGACGCTGTTAATATCTCTTGTTTTGACTACTCCTTGTGTTGACTTGTCACTTGTGTCTTTAGAATATTTGCAATTTATAAAAAAAAAGGGTTTTTTTAAATTCTCCGTTGGTTTGGTCATCATTCTCCTCTCGGGATTTGCCCGAGTCTTCCCTGGTAATAACTTTATCCAAAGTGGAATGTAATAAAACAGACAAAAAATAATCAACAATTCTAACAATAATTGTCTGTTATGAATTCCAGGTTCAAAACTCGAAAACTGCTGATGGCTTTAAAGCTTGTAATCATGCATTAATTGTCTAATGTTAAAGTCTCTTCAAATTTTTAAACTTGGTATAATATCAGCATTGCAGGTATATCTTAGTCTACAAAATTTTCAACGAATATAGCGATGCTGCAGTGTATTTTTTCCGATGTAGGTTTAAATTCTTTATTATGGCAATAATCACTTTCTATACAGCTTACAGGGGATTTTCCCACTTTTTTTCTAATCAAAATGATGTTCTCCTGCCTTCCAGAGGTTTTCCTGCCTTACACAGCTAAGATGGATATTTTCCTGCCTTTTGCAGTCTAAAACACAATGCATGTCCCCTTTTTTTAGATGAACCTCAGTAGCTGCAGCCTTGATAAACATTTCCAGCAAATTGCAGCTCTGGCCCTTTCTCTGTTTACTGTTGCCATGCCTTGTGAAACATGCTCATGATGCAACGACACTTGTTTTGAAATGTAAGTATTGCATTTCACTTTTATCCTTCCCAGTCCAGTCCTTAGAGCCATTAATTTAAAGTTTCTTTGCCTCGCCTTTAGTGATTTCAAACTTTTCTCATTGAGCTTCGAACGGCTGCCACAGATCCTTCTTCTGCAAGGACTCTGTAACTTCTCAGAGTGACAAGTTTATTGCTCTATTCCTAACCCACACTGTTTTCTTCCTGTGCATTTTACCAACACTGACACGAAGGTTTTCTTCTGCAGTGCTGCTGTCCTCCTGCTGCTTCCATAAGAGATGCTGCCTGTTCCTCTGTTTAAGCTCTTGCAGCTACTGACTTGTTATCTGAGTCTGCTTAAAGCCATAATGTTCTAAAATGATAGTCTTGGTTTCTGCTGAAAGTTGTTTTTTCAGCAGGTCAAGTGAATTTTGTTTTCCACTATTGTTACTTTTAGTACAACAATCCCCATTGTGATCATCATGTTGTCTGTTGAGTTTTCAATCACTGATGGCTTGCAAGTAAGTTAGAATGCCACCATTAATCCTCCTTTCTATTCTGAGTCTAAGGGCCTAGCTAATTAGCAAAGGTAGAGGTTAAACAACTGTTGAGTCCTATTAGAAGGGGCACTTGTCTTAGACTTGAGTGGCATGGTGTGTCAGTGGTTAGCACTGCTGCCTCACATCACCAGGGACCCAGGTTTGATTTCACCCTCAGGTGACTATCTGTGTGGAGTTCGCACATTCTCCCCGTGTCTGCATGGGTATTATCCAGGTGTTCCAGTTTCCTCCCGCAGTCGAAAGTTGTGCAGGTTAGGTGGATTGGCCTTGTAGATGCAGGCTTACCGGGATAGGGTTGGAGGGTGTGTCTGGGTAGCTCTTTGAAAGGTTGGTGTGGACTTGATGGGCCAAGTAGCTGCTTCCATGCTGTAGGGATTCTGTGATGATTCTATGGTACACTACAAGAAGTAATTTGACAATGACAACAGTAGCAAGCTATGTTGACTAGTTAGGCAAAATATCAGATATAAACTATCAGCCTTCATTGGGACCTTGTACTAGACTCCTTCTTCTCCACCTGAAGTCTCTGTGACCCCCTCAGATAGGGAGGAGCCAAATGCAGCTTCAACATTAATACATTCAGAACCATTACTTCATGCAATAGTATGATCAATTGAAAACTTTCTTGTTAGGTCCTTCCTATTGAAATTGGACATCTTAAGATTCAAATACCTCAAATCCTATCTCAAAGTGATGTAAAAATCATGCACGTCTCATTGTTTGTATGCTAAATTTAAGACACAAATTCAACAGTATTTTAACTGAGATATTATAAAACTTAAGTCCTAACTGTCTTTCTGATGATTTGTATGTTTGTGGTGCACTGTTAACATTATTGAACTTTGTGTTGTACTCAGAGATTTATGTGCAGTGCTCTGAAAATATATGCAATATTTGTATTTGCTTTGTCAGTCTATTCTGTATTCAAGCAGAGTGGCAATAGCCTTTGTTTTTCAATTTTAATAAGAATGCATGTATTCAAGCACTGAATACAGACCAAACGAGATATTGAATGGATTGCTTGAACAGAAGCTAGATTAAAAGGTAACAAAAAATCACCTGTAACTATTGCACTGAAAATAATAAAATATTTATATACTTTAAAGTGCAACACTTAACGCCTCCTTATTTAAATCGTTCAGCTAAATATCTGAACTTCTACCTCCATTTAATTTAGTGTATAAGATTAATCCTCAAAGAATATCACCAATCATTTGGTTAAAGCTAGGGACGACATTGTTTTATTTAAACAAGAACAATACAAAGAGCTATTCTCAATAAGGAATAATAAAACTCAGCTTTAAGTTTCCATTTGTCAAACTAGTAAGTGCTACATTATATCACTATTGTATTAGTATTGTTTTGCTGTTTAGCTGAAGCAAATGGGACTTGGGATGTCTTGTGACGAGCTGGAAGAGCATTTAATGAGGTGGAGTGGTGGTGTGCCTGATTGCCTGAATTACATTCTGCGCAGGAAGTCCCATGGATTACCTTTCCATCCCTTTGCCAACTGAGACTCTTAATACTTATCCCAGCATTGCTGGTCTTAAGCCAGTTACTGGGGTACTTGTCATCATGAGGCAGGCACAGCAGCTGAATCTGTGTAGCCATCTTGTTCCATATGGTTGGAGGGGAGTGGTGAGGAGTTGGGGGGATATCTCTCAATAAAAGGCACTCAGTGCTTTTGCTCCAAAGGGATTTGTAGCTTTTGATACCACTCTTGCTACAGACCCAACTACACCAAACCTTTTCCCTGCCTTTGCCTCCCCACCCCACATTATGTACCTGCGTCCTGGCTTGCTCTATGATTCTGGGATTCCAGTGGTGTTTTTCCTTCAGCAGTCGACATTTCACATTGTGGTGCTACTGACCACAAGAGCCACTGGCCTTGTAGTGTCCAGTAGCTCTCAGGAGGTGAGACTTGTGTTAGATTATTCCTTACAACTTGTACACAATATGCTTTGAGGAAGTATGCTTATGATATCTTCACCACATCGTTGTATGTGACCTGATGGTCTGAAGGTCTCAGTTTCCATCTTAATGGGACCATGTGCAGCATGACACACTGAGGGAAGTATGCTATATTTCAGTATTAGCCTAATAAAGCAATCTCTGTGATAATAATTTATGTAGATGTGAGGGGCTGCAAAACATGTTTATTGGGTCTTTCACTACTACATTATCAAAGTCTAGTTCTTGTGTTACGTGAGCTAGCATAAGTACCAACTCATCAGATATAAATAGCCTGCTGAAGGTAAAAAAGACCTTCACTGCATCTCTCGTAGATCATGAGAGCAGATCAGATCATCTTTTGCCCATGGGCCTCAACTTCAGGAGAAAACCTGCCAATGGCCCTGCCACTGCCTGATTGGCTTAAGGCTTAGCTTTGGGAAAGGGGCAGCTTTGGTCTCTTACCACTTTCCCAATTAGTAAGCAAGATGATGAAAACTCCAACAGCTCAATTGGATTCCACCCCAGGTTACTAACATATTTGTAAGAATTGAGTATATGTGTTCTTCTTTCATTCTCCTAATGAAGTACTAACATGTATTGTTATATTGTATGCCAAATGTTCTTGCTGTAATTGTCTTTGGAAATCCTTTGACTTGCAACACAATAAAACAAAATGAGGAGTAATTTTTTTCAAATCACTGAAAACATGAACGTGAGAAATTTTAAAAAAAGAATTTTGATCATGCCATTAGCTTTATTAATGCACTATTTGCACAACACTATGGCTATTAGATACATTTGCCAGCTTTGGAAAACAACTCATATTCAACCAAACAACAAGTAACAGAACTTCCTGCCAAATACTATCATAGATTGCATTACCACTTAAGAAATCCAATACTTCAAGATGCAGTTTTTGCACATGGTAGTTCAGAGATGGGATGTAGAGTGAAAAGCACACCTCACAAGTTATATTTTGATTCTGCATGAAAATTAGCTGTTCTCTGCTATGCAGAACAGACCACTGAATTTAAACATACACATAAGAACACTGACCCTCCAGATCATTTTTAAAATTTCATTTCTGCTCTCTTAAGTCATGAAAAATTCTCATTCTAATTTATAGAAGAACCTATAAACTGTGCAGAATTATTTTGTCATAATGGTTTGTTTTTTTCACTCTGAACAATGCTAACCCAAATCATGTAAATCAAAAAGCGGAATACTCTTGATGCTGGAAATCTGAAATAAAAATGGTGGAAATACTGTTCAGGTTATGGCAGCATCTTTAGAACGAAAGAGGTTTTCTGTTTCTCTCCACAAAGGCTGCTGTAATCTATCGGGTATTTCCAGCAGTTTCTGTTTCTATTCCAAATAGCGTTAGGCTGGACTTTTTGAAGAGATATCAGCACTTGGCTTTAGTATACTGCAGAATTAGATAGGAAGCAAACTCCAGAATTATGTTGTCATTGTCCCATGAACACACCTCAAAGTCCCTTTTTAGTGTCAGGAGTTTGGCAGCCTAACCAGTACATCAATTTTCAATCCAATAAAATTGTGTTAAAGAGAATTTTTGAAAAGAATGCTTTGCTAAAATCTTATTTAATAACCATTGGAACTATCAAAAGAGCCTACATTTAAATTCCTCAAGAATATGTTTGATCTGATATCTTCCTGTACAACATTGAACATCAGACCACAATCCTTGCCTGACAACTCAAATTTATAAAGAGATCAAAGTACTGAATGTGCTGAACAAAGTACAAATACATTAATATTGAACAAATATTTAGTTATATGCTCAGTGAATTAATTGATTGTATCATGTTCCAATGTATCATGAAGACAAACTCTGGCTTTAAATATAATATAGCAGTAGATAAACATTTTACATCTGATGGCTTTGAAAGTGATCATCACCTAATGGAATATTAACAAACTGACATGAAATATCTGTTTGATTTAAGATGATGACAGAAGATTGTTAGAAGCGCTATATGAAATGACATAACTAAGATTACAATACTTTGCTCAAACTGAAAAGGCCAAAGAATTTGAGAGGAACCTTATAAAAGTTCTGAGCAATGTGGGCTAGGGCAAGATTTGAGGTCAAAATAGATGAAAAGTCTGCAAGGTCTAGCTCAGCAGGGGAGCATCTCACTGCAACTTTTGTGCTTTTCTGGAGCTGGAAGGCAAGTTTCTCACTAGACAGTGAAAAGTTTCCAATTAAAGACGATTATAGTTTGTTAAATAGTTTATTAATGCCCCAACTGTCCACATTAACATTGAGCTTCCTATCTTATCAAATGTGTCATACAAGCTAGACTTTAAGAAGTATTGACATGGAAGTCAGAATGGGTACCTGGCAACTTCAGCTCACCATTGGCTGTGAGGACGTTCGATGTTGCTCAGCAGCAAACAGCATCTTAAAGCACCATTCATAGTCACTAGCTGCATGCACGCTTCATAAACAGACATTGGCATTGAACACTTGCCAACCCCTTATGGCCATCATGAAACCTCACTGATCCACTTGCAGGATATTTAGAAAGCACATACTTGTATTGCAGGGCACTCAGCAACTAACATTGAAAGGCTGCCACAAGGGCACTTTTTGCATGTTGGGATGGGCACCCAGCTCAGAGATTGGACCAGACTGCAATTCAAAGCTGCTGTCTTCTTCTTTTAGCAACATTCAGTTAGTGTCCACTTGCATGCTCCCAGGACACTGCTTTGGCATACCTCTTAAAGCATTGGCACTTCAGATGGAGCAAAAAGCTATCAGGCACTGCTGTGTTGATGTACTTTTTAATGCAGACACACAGACAGGCTGCTTGTCATGGTTGTCAGTAGCGATCTGACAAGGACAATTTGTTGGAGAGGGGGCCGTCTTGCTGTGTGGCACATTGAGATATCAATCTAACACCCACAGGATATGTCAGCTGCCTGTGCAGCAAACAGACAGCACATATTTTCAACTTATGGCCATGTCAGAAACTAAGTGGAGACTTATATTCAGTCCAGTCAAGGTGGGAGAGGCGGGGTGGGGGGTCGGGGTGACAATCCATTGTGGACCGAGAGTCCCAGTACCATCAGTCATGAGCACAGACCACATTTATCCAGAGTCAGTTATCCATTTGCACCATTCATGGCTCAGCAGATCTGTGCACCTGTAGTCTGGGTATGGGCAATGATCAGTCCCGTAGGGCCATCATCAGCAGTCAGGGGAATCACAGATCATTAGTCAGCATTCTGCAAAGTCAGTAGTCAGGGTCTAGTCAGTCCTGTCTAGGGACTGTTTGTCAAAGACGGTCAGAGGGCTGGTGTGAATTCAGTCCTGGGGGCGATTCATCATTCAGAGAGGTGCAAGAGGTTCTATAGACACAGCACAAGATCACTGCCAAAAGGGGTAGAGGCAGGCAGAAGAAAAATATGTTTATAGAGGCAAGAAGGATGGTGAGATGGGCTCTTAAGATGTTGGGGGGTGGGTATGTGAAACAACATCGGATGGCTTGATAGGTTATTGGAGAGGTTATAGGCATGACAGTCACTGTAACCTCCACAGTGAGGGTATAAAAGAGCTGGGTGGGCATCATTACTTGCCTGGATGAGTGCAATTCCAACAACACTCAAGAAGCCTGACACCACTGAGGATAAAGCAGTGGTTTGATGAACATAGCATCCACAATCACTTTTTCAAACACTGATGCAAAGTAGCAGCAATGTGTACTGTTTGCAAGATTCACTGCAGATATTCACAAAGGTTTCTTTGAAAATACCTTCCAGACCTGTGACCACTATCATCTTGAAGGACAATGGCAGCAAATACATGTGACCACCACCACCTGGAAGTTCCACTCACCTTCCTGACTAGGAAATATATTGCCGCTCCTTCACTGTCACTGAGTCAAAATTTTGGAATTCCCTCCCTAACAACACTTTGGATACCATTCCATATTTTCAGTCAGATGAGACATCTTGAAGGTTTGAGTTTGAATTTTGGTTGATGCTGGTAGCTGCAAAAATATGGGACATAGTCAGACTCAAAGTCTGTCTCCTGTCTGTGTGCAATAATCTTTCTTCTCAAGGCTATTGTTTTAAAGTGATAGTTGTGGGGGGATTGGGATTTCCACATACTGGGAAGAATCTCGTTGAGGCATGGGGTCTCATCAGCTGTTTGCAGAGATGGTGTGAGATCTGAACTGACTCTTATAGCTAGGTCCTGCTGGAACCACTTACCAATCAGGCAGAAACAGAAAGGTGATAACAATAAATTAACCTGTTTCTTTTTAATTTACTGATTGAGGAATAAATATTGGCCAGCAATCATGGATAGTTCCTTTGCTCTTCTTCAAGATAAAGTAATCAATCTTTTACTTCTTTCAAAACAGGAAGAGAGGTCCTCAGTTTAATGCCCTACGTTAAAGATAGAACCTTTAACAGTACAGGGGTCTACATGGAAGTACCAGTTTTAATTGCTGTACTCAAGCCCAGGGGTGCTCTTGAAATTTCAGGCATAGTTTTTTGGAAATCCCATGAGAATCAGGTATAATCTGCTGGAGTACTTTAGTCACCGGTATTTAAATGTAGCATCAAAGTGAACTCTACTGTGGAAAACTGGAAGATAAGTAGGTAGGTAAGATACCATCATTTGACACTCAGCTAATTTTAATCACAAGAATTATTTCTGTCACAATTTAATAATATCTACCAAAGAGATAGCAATGATGCAAGGTAACAGGACATTGCACACATGCAGGCAAGACTATTGCTGTACAGAGTCTGAGACAGAAAAATCCCTTTTCAAGGAAAGTCACGTCAGGAGACATAGATAGAAGAAACAATAGAAGAAGAAAATAGAATTTTCACTTCTGATCATTTTGCTATTTATTGTAATAAAACAGAATGTAATGGACTATGATGTAAATAATATTTTATTGATGTAATAATCCAGAGGCCTGGACAAATGATCCAGAGCAGGCGTTTAAATCACACTATAACAGCTGGGGAATTTCAGTTAAATGAACGAAATAATTCTGGAATAAAAACAGTCCAGTTCACTAATGTACTTTAGGAAGGGATATTTGCCTTATCTGGCCTGGCTCCATACAACTCCAAGCTTAAACTAATTTTTAATTCTTCACTGTGCTCGGTAATGAAGTAAAAAAAAACAGAAAATGCTGGAGAAATTCAGCATGTTTGGCAGCAACTGTGGAGGAAGAAACAGAGTTAATTATTCAGATCTGATATGGCTATTCTTCAGAACCCTGTGCTTTGTAATGGCTTAGCAGACCACTTAGTTTTACCTCAAGGGTAATTATGGATGGACAATAAATGCTGGTCTTGCAATGATGTCCACATTCACTGATGTCAACTTTGGCTAAATGGAAGTTGGAATCAAACATTTGAAAGTGAACTTGTTTGGTGCTGTCACATAGCAATGTCTTGTTATAACAATGGTGAAGAATTCCCCAGCATAAAGTGCATCAGTTTTCTATAAAATTATGTCTGCACAGCAGCCTGATATTGCAGAAATTACTTATGGTCACTTTCAATGAGCCAGCTTTCATGCAGCAGGTGTTGTTGCTGTCATAATGCTTCTTTAGTAAAATGTAAATATATCCTCACTAAGGCCATCACATGGTTTGGCTCAAAACAAAAAAAAAAAATCAAGGGTGGTGCTGTTGTTGTCTGGCAGACTGACCTCTACATTACAGAGGCTGAACACCAGCTCTCAGATACTTCCTCCCATCGCCCCATGGACCATGATCCCACCATGGAGCACCGGGCCATTGTGTCCAAAACGAGCACTAATCTAAATTCATCTGGTGACCAATCCCCCCACCAATCCTTCACGGCCTCCAAGCTCATAGTCTGCCAACCACGCACAGCTTGCTTCTACCTCCTTTCCAAAATCCACAAACAGGACTGCCCAGGCAGACCAATTGTTTCTGCCTGTTCCTGCCTTACAGAACCCATCTCTTCCTAACTTGACTTGAATTTTCTTCTCCCCCTGTCCAGTCCCTTCCCACTCACATCCACGATTCTTCTGTTGCTTTATGTTAGTTGCAGAATTTCCAGCTGCCTTCTCTTTACCATAGACATTCAATCCCTATACACATCCATCCCCCATCAGAATGGTCTCAGGACTCTCCGCTTCTTCCTGGAATGAAGGCCTGAACCATCCCTATCCACTGCTACCCTCCCCTACCTGGCCGAGCTTGTCCTCACTCTGAACAATATCTCTTCTCACTTCCTCTCTCTTTCTTCAGGTCAGAGGGGTGGCCATGGGTACCTGCATGGGCCCCAGTAATGCCTCCCTCTTTGTGTGGTACATGGAACATTCCTTGTGCTAGCCCTGCCTGGCCTCCACCCACAACTTTTTTCCCAGCACATTAATGACACCATCAGTGCTGCTTCCCTCTCTCATCCAGAATCAAAAAGTTTCTCTATCTCACTACCATCTTCACCTGGTCCATCTCTGACACCTGTCTTCCAATCCTCAATATCTCTGCTTCCATTTCTGGGGATAGGCCGCCCATCAATATCCACTACAAACCCACTGACTTCCACAATTAACTAGACAATACATCCTGTTCCTGTAAAGACTCCATTTCATTCTTCCAGTTCCTCCATCTCCATTACAACTGTTCTGAAGACGCCAACTTTAACAAAGGGGCATCCAAAATGTCAACCTTCTTCCTCAACTGAAGATCCTCACCACTGTGGTTGACAGGACCTGAGCTATGGCCGACCAATCTTTGCACTTCGGCCATCACCCCCTATCTTCCCTCCCACAACAGCGATTGGGTCCTCTATGTCCTCACTTGCCATCCTAACAGCATCCACACCCAAAGGATCATTAGCCATCTTTTCCGTCACCTCCAGTAGGATGCTACCACCATACACATTGTTGTCTGTTACAGTTTAAACAAATTGCAGGCAACTCCACCCAGAAAGTTACGAATGAATTTGCTCAGGTGTCCCACAATACCAAAGTGGTCAAATCAATATAAACGCAAGCCGGTACCAAAGCAAAACAGTCCCACTTTATTAGGAACAAAATTACAATAACCTTTAATACTAAACATGCTATCCCTAATCTTATTTGGCCTCTTAAGATTACAATGCTCTGTGAGTCTCTTGTAAATTTACACCGTCGCTCTCTCCCTGGCTCTGTCTCTGGGTCTGTGAATCTGCTTCCATCCTCTCTCTCTCTCTGGATGGTCAGCTGGTCTCTGCCTTTTGCCATGCTGGTCTCCTTGGAAGGCGTCAGATGATTCAAGAGATTCTAAGAGCAATTTCAAGAGGGAGGTCTGCAGGTGAACCCATGTTTTTATACCTTTTAGATGGTTTTCTGAAACTTTCTGTGGTTCTGGCCAATCAGGGAGATACACTTAATAGTTTGAAACGAGTCAATCATTTCGATGGCATGTTACTGTTAGTTTCTTTGTGTAGCAGGACCCCATGCTTTTTTTCTGGGCTCTCCTTTGTTTAGTGGATAAATTGTTGGGATTTGCCTGCCCAGAATAACTGTTGCCTTTTACATTATGCTAATGTCATGAGCGCCTGGCTGCTTTGTTTGCATTGTGTCTGGTGTGTGGGTTTTTTGATTTCAGAGTTTCACTTAGCCATTGTACCCAGCATCTCTTGTTGTTTTGTCAAGTTAGCAATCTGTGTTTTAGCAGCCAGGAGGCTGCTACGACATATTTCCATCCTCTCCCTCATAAACCTTTCACAGGGACTATTCCATCCACCTTTGTCCAATCCTCCTCCATTCCCAACACCTCCTTGCACCCCCATAGCACCTTCCCATGCAATTGCAGAAGGTGTAACACCTGCCCATTTACTTCTTTCCCTCTCACTATCCAAGGCCCCAAACATACCTTCAAGGTGAAGCAGTGATTTACCTGCACTTCACTCAAGCTAGTTTACTGCATTCGTTGCTCACAATGTAGCCTACTCTAAACTGGGGAGACACAATGCAGACTGGGTGATTGCTTTGCTAAATAGCAATGTTCTGTCTTCAAAATTTACCTTGAGCTTCCAGTTGCCTGCCATTTCAACACACTACTATGTTCCCTGGCCAACATCATTTCCATTGTCCAGTGAAGCTCAGAGCAAGCTGGAAGAACTGCAACTCATTTTCCGCTTGGGAACACTACAGCTTTCTGAAATTAATATCAAGTTCAACAATTTTAGGGCTTGGTAACTTTTGCCCATGTCCTTACTCCAATCCCCACACACCAGGCCTTGTCATCACATGGGCTGCTACCATAAACAAACCATTATCAGCCACTAATGGTCTCCATAAGCAGCTATTCATTCTCCCAGGCTGACCTTTACCTATTGCTTTGTCTGACCCACTGTTTTTCTGTCTCTCTGGGCTCTATCTCCACCTGTCCTCTACTCCTCCTTGCTTCTTCCTCACCTTATTTTCAACATATACCAACTTTTTTCTAGCTACAATCAGTTCTGAAGAAGAATCACTGGACTCAAAACTTTAACTTTGCTTTCTCTCCACAGATATTGCCAGACCTGCTGAATTTTTGCAGCAATTTCTGCTTCTTGAATGTGGTTTGGTCTGTTTGCATATTCGATAGAGGAATAGAAAAAAATCTCCTGGAAAAGCTCAGCAGGTCTGGCAGCATCTGTGGAGGAGAAAACAGAGTTAACGTTTTGGGTCCAGTGACCCTTCCTCAGAACTGTTCTGACCCGAAGCGTTAACTCTATTTTCTCCTCCACAGATGCTGCCAGACCTGCTGAGCTTTTCCAGTAACTTTGTTTTTGTTCCTGATTTACAACATCCGCAGTTCTTTTGGCTTTTATTTCGATAGGGGAATGGTTGATATTTATTGGGATGTATCTGCCTTTAATGCTACCTGATGCTTCAGCTTCCCATCCACTGGCACACTTCCATTCCCATGATAAGAGTACACGTGGTAATAGTGAAAGCTTGCTTCTTCCTGGGAAGTTCTGAAGAGTCATTGAATAGCTCCCTTAAAGACATAGCAATAAAACAATGGATCAAATGGCTTCCTGTTATCTTGTAAAATAGCATGATTCAATCTTCTAGTGTTTCTTTTTAAGTGCCACCTCAACTGAATTGTATTCCATGGGGCGTGACATCCAATTGTAATACTAGTTCCTTCAGTGGTTGTGGGCTGATCCTTGATTTCTAATCTAGACTTCCATATTAGCATTGGAAATATGTTCACATGATGCGAAATGTGCAGAGTAAATGTACCTTTGAATCCGTGGACTAAGTCTTAAATATCTGATCTGTCAGAGTAACCAAAACTGGAATGAAATGCACGTCTATAAACACAGCAAACACATTCTTTAAATGCCACTCACTGTCTTTTCATTGCAGGCATGACTTTCTTTGCAAAATTGCTCATCTTGAATCCTTCCCTTACGGTAATCATTTGAAAGTTAATCCACTACCTTCCACTAAGATTCCATTTCCAGAAACAATAACTCATGCATGTCAACCGTGGTGATATCATATTCGCATTTCATGTTTTTATTGCTGCCATTACATTTAAACAACGCACTGTTAATTCTGTTAATTAAAAAGCTGATTGCTTTCGCGAGCCTGTGATCTCCATTTGGTGAGACCATATGCTGAAAGGTTATCTGTTGTAAACCTCAAGAGTCAATTCAACGCTATAAAAGTGTCGCAAAGGAGTTGTAAGGTGAAACACAAGTACTAAAACTAAAACAATATAAAGCTACTTTGTAATCTTTACATGTGTTCTACTTCATGTTCCACATATTGTATAATATCTAAATACTTATAGAGGTAATTACACTATAACAGTGTCTATATGTACTATAAACCTTTGATTACTTGATTACAATAGTCGGTTTATTTGTACCACACTTAATTTATAGCTAATATATATTAACTTTCAAAGCCAAATCTTCTGCAGTCTTCATTTACTTTATATTTTGAAGATACTTTTCTATTATTGCATAGATCCCAGAAAGACAGTGTTTCTTTTAAGACGTTTATAAATGATATAGCGGTATAAAGTTCCGCACCTTCAGTTATCACAGTGTAATGAAGTCAGTGCAGTGTGTAGTCATCGCAGTCAGCTTTGTCCAATGTTATTGTCACAATGTAGGCATAACATCAGTAGGCATGGAATCCAGACTATCATAACAGATCTTATAACAGTGCAGATAAATTTCAAGACATCTGTCTCAGCAAGAGCCCGGTCTTTGTGGTTGCTGTTACATATAGGAAAGCACTCAGTCTATAATCATCTTGGCAGTGGAGTTTGACTTAAGAAACTACTTCAACTGCTGTGGGCTGAATTTTACTAAAACTCGCAAAGTGTTATTTTCAGGGAGTTACATGGAGGGTTTCTCTGCATAACTTCCAGTGAGTTTGGTTGGATTATTCTCTGCTGCTAAATTTAATATGTACGTGCACCTCTTCGGTGCTGCTGTCATACTATATCACACTCACCAGCGGTGGAAATGCTTCCTGCCACCTGGACCTTCCAAGATTTCTGCATCCACCACTGAGCTATGCATCAGGTCATTTGCTGCAAGCCTGCTTCTACCTTCGTAGCTGTAGCGTACAAGTCCTGGAGATTGACATTGGAGGGCAATTTGAGACCCTGATTGCTGATAGGGGCCTGGTTGCTCCAATAGATGAGGTGGCATAGAGGAGGGCTATCTTTTTATCCTCTGGACCACCAGAGGAGACCATGGCACCTGCACAGAGGTTGCCATCAGTGTCAGTGTGGTCTAGAGGAATGCCCACCAGTGGAGGAAGAAGATTAATGACCTTATGCATTTCACCATTTCTCTCTGCTACTGCACCTCCTCTAGTTCAGCTCCTGTCTGACCCCCACCTCCTAAAATGGCTCATGGTCTACCATTCTATTGCCGGCAGCATCTTTCCTCAATGGCCTGCATCCATCCCAATGCTCAGAATGCTAAAACTGCATGTCCTCTGCACCACCTCCTCACTTGCTCACCACCATTCCACCACCTGCACCAGCACTAACCAGTTACTTTCAGCTCATTCAATACACCCTCAATCTCATTCAAAGAGAAAACCACCTACAATAGGGCAGAGAAAGCTAATATGTGTAGTGGGGTGCTTGACATTCATCTCCTTATACCCTATAATGACGGAAGCCTTGCCTAGCTAGGAGAGGGCCGTGAACACTCATATGCTGATGTGGAAACCTCCAAGTCCTGGTAACCAAGTAAGATTCATTGTAAAGTGCTGCTCTGTTCTCCCATTCCCAGCACTTGAAACTGTTGCCCTTATTTTGTTACTCATTCACTTTCTTATCTTCTGCGAGCAAAGTGGCATCTGCATGGTCTCTGCCATGAAAAGATCAGTCCCTAAGGACATCCTCTCCTGCTCTACCTCTGTGGATTAATCAACTAACAAGGACACTGTCAGCATATCTGGGCCCTCCAACTGTAAAAGCCCCCAGGGCAGCCCATCCAAAGGCACCAGGGTCCCTCTAACTGGCTGTGGATCCAAGACTGCATATAAACAGTGTGGGAGGGAAAGGTAGGAGGAAGCTTTCTGAGGGCACATAGATATCATGGGTAAAAATTATTTGTAATCACATCATCATAGTTTTAAATTTCACTTTCCATCATTAGCTCTGAAAGCGACTGTCATTGGAACTGCCTCTACAATAGTGAAGGTAGCCATCCTCAGTGCCACACCCTGTCTGAATGATTAGTTATCCTTTCCAAAACACCCCTACTATCATGAAACTTTGTCATGCTTCAGTGAGGGAGCATCAGATGTTGTGCAGATTTCCATCTGTTTGCAACCTTAAGTTTTATCAAACAACTGGAAAAACATAAAAAGATCAAACTGCACTTGCATTTGGGTTCACATGAGGATGCTGGCTTCGGCAGCATCAAAATATTTTCAGTCAGTGATACTTCACGCAACTCAGTTCCATTGAACAAAGTTCACAATAACATCCTGCCTGCATTGCTTTGGCTGACCCTGCTGCTCTGTAGGATGTCGAAGACCCACCTCGTTCTTACTCAGTACAGTGTTGCAGCTCTCAGTGTGGATTTAAATTGACCATTCATACATACGTGGTGTGCAATGGTGTGAGATCTTTAGACTCAACTTCAAGTTGCCTGCTCATTCAGGACAGTCAGCTACAGGGAAGAGCAAAAGATTTAAGAACACTTGTAACTGTCCTCAATAAGGAAGAATATCTGAGGAAACTTCAGATCTAGTAAGAGATGCTCTGAAGCAGGAAAGTTAGAGCATGAGAATAAGTACCTCCAAAGCAGATATAGACTACATCATGGAATAGAGCTCTGTGGGAGCAGTCCTGAGTCAACGGTGAGCAAATAGACATCGGAAGCTCCATAAATGAATTTCCTATGAAACTTCATTTTTAAGGGAAACTTTAAAAACTTTGAAATAATGCAGAAGTCCATGCTGGAAAAGTGAGAAGTTTAAAAAAAAACATTATTTGCATCTCAGATTGAGCATAGTTCCAATGATTGAAGCAGTGAGCAGGTACCACAAGGCACAGAAATGGAAATGGAAGTTAAGGGCAGTGAAAGAAATATGGATCTGAGATCACAGAAATAAAGACATTGCAAGGCCAGTAATTTAGGTGATCATATTGTGCAGTTAAAAGCCGAAGCAGACTTGATCTAACATAGAACAATACAGCACAGGAATAGGCTCTTCAGCCCACCATGCCTGTGCCAAACATGATACATTCTAAATTAATCCCATCTGCTTGCACATTGTTCATATCCCTCTATTCCCACCTGCCCATGTGCCTTTCCAAATGCCTCTTAAACTTTGCTAACATATCTCCTGTCAACACATTCCAGGCACCTACCACCCTCTGTATAAATAATCTGTCTCTCACATCTCCCTTAAACTTTTCCCCTCTTACCTTAAAACTATGCCCCCTAGCATTTCACGTTTCTACCCTGGGAAAAATACTCTGACTATCCATCCTATCCATGCCTCTCATAATCTTATACACTTTTATCAGTACCCACTCAGCTTCCAACGCTCTGGCATAAACAATCCAAGCTTGTCCAACATCTCCTTATAGCTGATACACTCCAATCCAGACTGTATCCTAGTAAAACAGTCCCCACTATCTCTGTATCCTGGTAAACCTCTTTTGTGCCCTCTCCAAAGCATCCACATCCTTCCTTCTGGGACCTGGATTTGAACTGTCATCAATTTGGTGATGAAATATGTGGGCACTTTCCATCCTAGTGTGGGGACCTGACTGCACACAGTATTCCAAATGCTTTCTAATTAAACTCTTATACAATTGCAACATAACTTGCCAACTTTTGTACTAGTGCCCTGACCGATGAAGGCAAACATGCCATACACCTTCTTTACCACTCTATCCGCTTGTGTTCCACTTTCAGGGAGCTATGGAGTTGGACCTCAGTACCAAGTGCCCCTAAGTGTCCAGCCATTCAGTGCATAACAGAGGAAAAAAAAAAGGTATTCAATCCAAAGAAATGGCTGGAGTTCCTTCAAAGAGCTGCAATAAAGGCACAAATCATTCATTTATCACGTTTTAGCACAGTTCGCCATAAGAGGGTAGATTCCTGGCTTCTTCTATGATTCGTAAACAAGAAACATCTTGACTTCTCATGTGGCAGCATTTCATAAACATACCAATTTATGGGCAGTTATACGCTTTGGTTTCAGATTCACTGGGGCCAGGATGGAAAGTGCCCAAATATTTCATCATTGAATTGATTCGAGTTCAAACCCAAGCCCCAGAGAAAAAAAGAGAGTGCCCTAAATCATTGCAGAACACAGTTCCAAAATTGCATTGCCACCACAGAAGTGATAGTGGGAGCTAAATTCTGATGAATTTGTTTAAGTTTAAATTGTGGTGAATAACTTCCTCTTGCAAAGAATCCAAGAGACACAATGAGCTCTGTGTTGTTCTGGTTTGAGACAGAGGGAGATATTACTATAGGGTATTTAGACAGAAGCTTTAGAGATGAAGGCATTTCAAGTGGAGTTACTGATAGTCCTGGAATTCACTTTGCTCAAAATGGGAAATTAAGCCCACAGCAAAATTCATTGAATGGATCAGCAGATTTAAAGGGAGTACCTTTGAGATGAGTAGACTGTTGAGTTTGAAGAAAATCGAACATATTTACTCAAAAGGGGTGAGACTATTGCAAAATAACTTAATGATATTTCTTTTCTGGAGGACATGAAAAGGAACTATCTGATGGGTTGCCTACATAAGATTCTAAAAGATCTTTCTGCCTCTGGACTTAAAGACTAACTTTTCATTAAGTATTGGCAGCTCTGAAATAACTAAGAACATTTGAAGTCCAGTTTTAATAACTTTCACGATGAAGAAGTGCTCCAGGGAACTTGAAGTAACAGAAAGCTTTTTTTTCCAAAACAAGTGAATCTCTCTCAAAAATCCACTGCAGCCCATAACGTTAGAAAGGCAAATTGAGAAAAACTTAAAGCTGCACACATATTTATTTCGTTGCTGCAGGCCCTATGACATCTGGAGATAGTTTGTGCAAGTTCGGGAAACTCTTGGCAAGATGCACACTATCTTGGAGGTTTTTCCTGTTGGCAAGGCTTTCTTCTGCAACCTGTCTAACCAGAAACTCCTACTGCTGTTTTGGCAGAGGTGTTTCTGGTGACTGGTTCACCCTCCTCTATGGCTATCCCCTTCTGTTCAACTGTCCAGCAGGAATGAGTGGATGGATTGCAGTTGGTACCTCAAACCACTGGGCTTTTTAGTGACAGTATGAATGATGTTGTGTCCTAACTTTATTATATTGCCCCCATCTCTTAATAGGTCTGATTTTTAAAAAAATCTACCATGCTCACTTTTAAAATTAGCATTAAAATTTGTTCCCTGAGGATACAGGCAATCTTTTCTCACTTTCCAAACTTTCCATCAGGATTTCAAACAAAGTAGTGGAAACCTTGGAAGCCGTGTGCTCCAAAGTTGCATCATTCATCACTGTTACCGAGGAAAGTTTTCCTTCTTGCACATCTCCCTGGACCTGCTCCAGCTACAATGGACCTCCCTTTAAAAGGTGCAGATTAGTTCCGCTCATTGATTGCACACTCTCAAACTTTAAGAAGCACTGGAAGTTATAATTTCAGACATCCTAATGATGCCTACAGCCAATGAACGGTGCATACAGAACCAACAGAGACCCTGGTAACTAGCTAGTAGCACAAAATATGTGAGTTAAACACTCATTGAGAGCCCTGTACCTGTTTTCAGTGATCATTCAACTTAATACATATCTACTTCTCCAACCTCACCGGACATGACAAAAAAAAAGTGATATTGTTATATGTTGAAAAGCAAAATGCCATAAGTTTTCCAACAGAAGCTGTTTGAGTTATCTCTTGTACGTGAAAGAATAAGGTAAATTTTTTTCTTGCGCACTTTGTGAAATTAAATCGTAAACCCTTTCTTTATGAACTGGTTTATGATTTCATTTCATGCGGCGCACAATGAACTCTTTCCGCAATATTAACAATCTAAATTAAATATTTGATCGTCCCTGACACACTCATTGACTTGAACCATTGGAAATACTTCAGGTTTGTTTTGCATTTATGCTGTTAAATAAATACTTCAATCATCTAAACATAAAGAACAATGATATAGAATCACGTTAGATATAATTAAAATAAACTACATATTAATGGCAAAATAATTTCTATGGATGTTGGAACTACTTTGAAAGGTGGTTATCAGGGGATGATAAAAATAAATGTGCAAGTTGACAGAAGTCTAACAACATTTCACGATTTTGGCAACGATTATAATATAACACGTCTACAGAGGTGTAAAAGATTGAAACATAGAATTTCTTCGATGGTGACTCTTTGTTTCAGTAGAAAAATCAACACAGCTCCTATCCCTTATAGCTATCCATGACTCCTGCTAGAAAGTGTATGTGCTGAAAATAGAATAAGCGTCATGAATGGATTGAGTGCAGTTGAATGGATTTCCAACATTTGTAATTTAGACTCAAAGAACGCAGGAACTGGAGAAGCTTCCACTGTTTTGGATTTATTCATTCTTGAAATGTGGGCATTGCTGGCAAGCTTAGCCTTTATTTCCCATTCCTCACCTCCCTCGAGAAGATGATGGCGTCCCATGATCTTCATCTAGTGTAGATACATTGCTGTTGGTTTGGGTAGGAAGGAGAAAACAGGGTGGGGGAGGGCAGGGTGTAGTTGCAAAGTTTTGACCGAGTGACAGTGGAGAGCAGCCACAGTGAACTCCAAGCTGAGCTTATTTAAAGTAGTCATTCATCACTGAAAGGAGAAAGTGAAATAAATTACAATCATCTGTAACCAAAAACTGTTTATTTAATCAGTCGCAGAAATAGCTATTGCAAGTCAGTTGATTGTAAAATAACAGGCAGTTTGTTGAAAAGGAATGGAAAAATTCAAATTGATCCGTATAATTTCTAAGATTTATTCTAAAGAGTATGTTTAAAGGTCAGGACAAGAGGTCTACTGATATCGCATAAGCCAACGGCATATAGTTACCAGCAATCTTCATTATTCGAATACTTCAATATTAGCTTTGAGATTCAGTGCTGTATAATTGGACCCCATTTATATCTAACTTTTAAATTAATTTGAACCAGTTCTACTGTGAGGCCAAACTGGAACAATGCAACTAAAACTTTTTATTGAAATATCACAAGCAAATGTGACAGTCATTTTGTTTTATTCAGAATTCACTCAGGTGGGAGCGAAATGGAATTAAACCCACCCCACTCAAGAAAGACAGAAATCACTGGCGATGGGTGGGGATAGTAAGGTAATTTTTTGAAGCACTTGCCATCCTATACTAACTAAAACTACCCTGGCCATTGCAACATCTGCCGGCATCCATCAGCCAGCTTCTACATTTTGAACATTTGAAATAAACTATGCAGAAATATTTTGGATCCACAATCTAAATATGTATGAATTTAGTGCCCACCTTGTCTTCATAAAAGATGCAAGGAGCTGAATCTTATGGTATTTTGGCTAAGAGTGAGTTGTATTGAATTGTTTGAAGGCGTTCTCACCTCAAGGCCTAGCAAATTTTCTTGCCATACCAAATGCACCTTAAATATTTAGCCTGCCCTTACGGCGTGTATCATGTTTATCTAGCCCCAACTTACTCGCTGCCATTCCCAGAACAACTCACCACTCAGCAGGTATCAGAAAAAGACTGGCACATGTTGAGCCTGAACTATCTTTGAAAGGTCACTATGTGCCCATTCAAGCTTTGGCACTTCAGGTTTGCCCTTCAGTGGCAGTATAATAACACAGCTGCACCTAACCCTAACCACAACCACAAAGCCCCACTGCCCACAGTACTGAGCCAGCATGTCCCATGCACATACAACCTCATTCTCTTACCCTTGTCGCAGTTTAACCATCAGGCCATGCGCTTCATATTTCCTTGCATACCACCCATCTGGACACCTCCTCTGATTACTCGCTGTGTTTCCCCAAAACCCACTAGTCGTCCACATCTTGTCATTGTCCAGTTGGGGAAAATCACATACAGACAAGTTTTCAGACAATTCCAACCATGATCTTTCATTGACAGCCAGCAAAAGGGAATGCTAAGGAAATGAAGACAAGCCGCAGTTCACCCCACAATACAAACCAAATGTTGCCAACTTGCCCTTGACAGCCCCGATTGTCTTCTGCATCCAGCTCACATCGACTGTCAGATCCTGTCAGCCTTGTAGTGCCTGAGTCCTGTCACCATCAAGGAAAGCTTCCTCCAGCTCGATGTCCTCATTATCCTTCGCTGAAGACTGCTCTAATTCACCTGGCTCCTCAGCAACATTCATTGTCTGCTCCAACTGTGCAGAACAAACTGTGGAACTATAACTTCAGCAGCCCTATTGTCTACTGTACCACAACTCTGGTCACAGCATGTGCCCCAACTTAATGAAGATGCTGCACCAGCTGAATAACTAACACTTTACATTGAAAAGGGAATACCTGCTCAACTCCAGAGCCCTTTTTATTGCAGGCCCACATTAACATTTTCCAAATATCTTTGAATTCAATAGAGACCATCGTCATACTTACATGACATATGATGCAGCAAGGTTCCCCACAGCACCCTTGGAAATGACAATGTTAGTTTAAGTAGCATCAATGGCATGGTGCAATCCTCCTTTGACTGACAATTGACACATAGCACGTTCACTCTGATGTATTGCATATCCGTGAAGAAATTATTGGAAATTAAATGTAGTTGGAGCTTGCAAGCCCTTGTTTCACGTATTTGTCCCTTCAATGTCCAAGCATCTTGTAGGTGTGCATCCCATGCTTTCATCATCAAAAGGACACTGACTTTACCCCAACAGGGCCCTTTCCAACCATTTTCCAATTCCATTTTTCATTCAGAGAAAGGCAAGTGATGACAAGGAAGACAGTTCGCAGTGGGCACCATCAGCACCAGATTCCATCAGGTCACCAGGTAGTCCTCCCTCCTCCGTACAGATTCCATGTCCCCTTATACCTCACAGTCCCTCAACAGCCCATTTCTTCTCAATATGGAGACCCAACACATTGAACGTTTCCTCTACCTGTCCTCTCTGCCCCATGACCCCTGGAATTACACTTCGACAATGGTCTCCCTGGACCTCTACTCTCCCCCTGTGGAAGCCACAGTGGTGGTCACTGCCAATGATACCCTTTCTCTGAGCCTACCTTTCTGTTCTACATATACCCTATGTACCTTGAGATTCCACCTGTCACCATCCTTGTTTTTGCCTCCACAAATCCCATGTTTTCCCAGCCCAACCTTGACTCCACCCACCCATTTTAGCAGTGATCTCCTGCACCCACCCCTACTGACTTTATAGTCCCCCTTGCAACCCCCTTAATGATGGACAGTCCCCCAGGAAGCTATTCACCAAGATCTTTGACCAACGTCAACAAGCAGCCCCTGGATATAACTCACCAGATCCCTAAACACTATCTTTGCAGCTCCCAAACTGATAATACGCAATTCCCCTCAATGATGCTGTCATTCCTACATGACTGGCCATTGCTTACTCTACTGACAGTCGACAAACAGAACCTCTGGCAGTGAACATCCCAATCTTGTGACTTACTGTGGCTAAACCCCTGGACTATTTGTAGACTATGACCCTGACTGACTGTATCAGGACTCCCAAGTTGAAGTCACCAGGTACCTGCTCTGATGTTCATGTCAAGAATTATTGATATCAAGCTTGCTCAGCTCATTTGATAAGATATGATACTGAATATTAATTGAGTTGTGATATTAATCAGATATTAAATGCGCTCTGATCCCCCTTATTGGCAACTCACCACTGCCAGCAAGAAACATTGCCTTGCCACTTGGCAGGAGTATGAAAGGTGGAATGAGATGTTCCCAATGTCGAGATAGACATTGCCAGATCCTTCACCTCATGCTTCCACAATCCTTCCATGACAACATCACTTAAACCTCTACAAGATTAAACTTATGGACTTCAGCTTGTATTGTATCCAGATGACTAATATCAATAAAAAAGAAATATACATTTTGTGATTTAATGAACATTCCATGGCCAAACAAACTATTTGACAATGGTTTCCCTGGAGTGTGAATAGTACTTTGTTTATCCAAAAACTGACAGAACGAGAGGCATTCAAGCTTAATGTTTAATGAACTTAATTACTTTAAAAAAAGACTTAGGGATGAGTTGGTGTTGTAGAACTAGGTAAACACAATAATTAACATGGAACCATGATTTAATAGTTTTGGGGTAGCAGCTGTTTGAAGTTTTGACCTGCATGAAAGTTTGGCTGTAAGGACCACTTTTATGTATAAACTATGAAAGGAAAAAAGCTCAAAGCAGTCACTGTTTATCAGGGAGACAGGTATGCACGTACAGAGCTGCTGAACTGAAGTTGGCTACCAAAAGCCACAACCTGCAGTTTGAGAAAAGTGAAACAAAGAAGCCTTCACTCACTTCCAGGACCTACTCTGGTCAGATAAACTGAGCGAAGCCTCCAACTATTCATCTACGTAAAGAATCATAGTTGATGAGTATGACCAATTTTTCAACTTCTTGACTTTGCAAAGTGAATCTTCAAGCAAGCAAGGCTTGTAACAATAGTGGGGACTGATTTCATTTTAATTTTCATATGTATCTTCTATCTTGTTTCAAATCTTTGTATCAGCATTTTAGTTAATAACTTTGTCATTTTTTAAACTGAAATAACTTTCTGCAGTTGCTGTGTAAGAAGGGAACCTTTTGAGCATAAAATAGTGCTGCTACATATTTTTAAAATTAAGTTGTTCAGAAACTAAAAGGGGACCTTGCACAGATTTCTTGTGTACGGACTACAATGAGGACATACTGGCTTTATGATTGTATGCTATGCCTTAACTTGCACAATACTGAATCCAAGCCTTCCTGCTTTTTTTCTTTTCCATACGATTATGACTGCGTTAGAAGCTGAGAACTGATTCCTTTCCTTTACTCTCCATCCACTAGTCAAACAAATATTAAATTCAAAAAAGGGGTGACATTGCCACTTATATATATCTGATGAGTATATGGCTTTACGTCAAAAGAAAAGTCAGCTAGGTTCCTGTAGTAACAAATAAAGAACTAGTTTATTGTACCCTAACCTTACAAAAACAAAGATGTATATATTATTTAAGAAAAGGTTTAAACTGTGCAAATATATACAATCATCCCTTCTTAAAATTAATACGCACACATTCTAATACGAGAAAATAAACTAAAATCGCTGCAGGGTAATAAATGAAATTTTTTTTGCCAAATGGCAGCTAAATTCAGGGAAAAAAAAATCCCAGATTGTCCAAACATTGTTCTGTAACCAAAGTCACAATGTTCATGAGCCTTCAATGATGGATGTCTTTCTGAACCAGTTATGGTTGGTTGAATTCACTTTTTGGAAGACAGTGGTGAGGGTTTCGAATTCATAATTTCAGAAGCCCCCACTTTCAGTGATGAGGTCTTCAAGTCAGTTTTTAAACTCATAATTTTGAAGATTAGTGGAAAGTCAGTGGATTGAAAAGCCTTTTAAAAAACAACAGAGGACAACTTAAAAAAAAATGTGGGAGAAGGCTACATATGGGAGTAACCTAGCTAGAGAATATAAGTGAAGATTGCAAGAGATTTTTTAGACATATAAAAGGCAAGAGAGAGGCAAGAATGGACATTGGACCACAGGAAAATGAGGCTGGAGAAGTAGTAATGGGCAACAAATAAATAGCAGAGGAACTGAATACTGTATGTACTTTGCATCAGTCTTCATGGTGAAAGACATCAGTGGCATAACAGAACTTCAAGAGAGTCAGGGTGCAGATGTCAGTATAGTAGCCATCACTAAGGAGAAGGTGTTTGGAAGCTGGAATGTCTGAAGGTGGTTAAATCATCCAGATCAGAGGGACTATCGCAGAGTTCTAGACAGCTGAGGAAATTGAGGATGCACTGATAGTGATCTTTCAGGAAACACCAGAGTCAGGGAGAGTCCCAAAGAACTGGAAATGGCTAATGTAACACCCCTGCTTAAGATGGGAGGGAGGCAGAAGATGGGTAATCATAGACCAGTTAGCCTGACCTTGGTCATTGGTAAGATTTTAAGAGTCTATTATAATGTATGAGATTGTGAAATATATGGAAGTTCATGGTAAAATAAGGCTTCATCAAGAAGAAGTCACGCCTGACAAATCTTAAAATTCTTTCAGGAGGTAACAGGTAAGTTAGACAAAGGCGAGCTAGTGGATGTGATTTATTTGGATTTTGACAAGGTGCGTACAGGAGGCTGCTAAATAAGGTAAGAGTTAGTGATGTTAGATTCAAGACAATGGCATGGATAAAGAACTGGGTGAAGGCAGAGAATGGAGATAAAGGAATCTTTTTCATGACTGCAGCCAGTGACTAGTGGAGTTCAGCAGGGGTCAGTGTTGGGACCGTAATTATTCACATTATACATTAACAATTTGGATGAAGGAACTGAGGGCATTGTTGCTCAGTTTGCCGATGACACGTGATAGGTGGAGGGACAGGTATATTGAAGAAGAAATGATACTGCAGAACAATTTGGACTGGTTAGGAGAATGGGTAAAGAAGAGGCAGACAAAATACTGCTATGGACCACACCAGTCCAACCACCAGCCCCACCTCACCCAAAGTATTGTAAAAGGAAATAGCCTTGACCTTAACCTTTGTATTTATTTAAAGGCAAGTATAATGTGCTATGTTCTAGATGTGTTTTTATTTGTCTACCACGAGGCTTTAATCAAAATACACTTTATTCTTGCAACACAGTTAAAACACACAAAAAAGCATAACCTTAACTCCATTGAAGCTCTTAACAAGATAATATATTATTTAACTGCTAACCATCAACTGTTTAGGCAACATTCCATTAACACACCCTTTGGCAAAAATACAATTCAGCTAAAGGGTGGTAAATGTTATTCCCTTGTTCAAGAAAGGGAATAGGGATAATCCTGGAAATTACAGACTGGTCAGTCTTACTTCTGTGGTGGGCAAATTATTGGAGGGGAATCTGAGAGATAGTATTTATGATTATTTGGAAAAACACAGTTTGATTAGAAATAGTCAGCATGGTTTTGTGAGGGGCATATCATGCCTCACAAGCCTTATTGAATTCTTTGAGTATTTGACAAAACACATTGATGAAGGTAGAGCAGTGGATGTGATGTATATGGATTTTAGCAAGGCATTTGATAAGGTTCCTCATGGTAGACTCATTCAGAGAATAAGGAGGCATGGGATTCAGGGAAATTTGGCTGTCTGGATACAAAACTGGCTGTCCAATAGAAGACAGAGGGTGGTAGTAGATGGAAAGTATTCAGCCTGGAGCTCAGTGAACAGTGGTGATCCGCAGGGATCTGTTCTGGGACCTCTGCTCTTTGTGATCTTTATAAATGACTTGGATGAGGAAGTAGAATGGTGGATTAGTAAGTTTGCCGATGACATGAAGGTTGGTGGAGTTGTGGACAGCGTGGAGGGCTGTTGTAGGTTGCAATGGGACATTGACAGGATGCAGAGCTGGGCGAAGAAGTGGCAGATGGAATTCAACCCAGAAAAGTGTGAAGTGATTCATTTTGGAAGGTTGAATTTGAATGTAGAATACAGGGTTAATGGCAGGGTTCTCGGCAGTGCGGAGGAAAAGGGTCCACGTCCATAGATCCCTCAAAGTTGCTACTCAAGTTGGTAGGGTTGTAAAGAAGGCGTATGGTGTGTTGGCTTTCATTGGCAGGGGAATTGAGTTTAAGAGCCGCAAAGTTATGCTGCAGCTCTTTATAACTGTGGTTAGACCACACTTGGAATATTGTGTTCAGTTCAGGTCACCTCATTATAGGAAAGATGTGGAAGCTTTAGAGAGGGTGCAGAGGAGACTTACCAGGATACTTCCTGGACTGGAGGGCATGTCTTATGAGGAAAGTGTGAGGGAGCTAGGGCTTTTTTCATTGGAGCGAAGAAAGATGAGAGGTGGCTGGATAGAGGTGTACAAGATGATGAGAGGCATTGATAGAGTGGATAGTCAGAGACTTTTTCCCAGGGCGGAAATGACTATTATGGGGGGGACATAATTTTAAAGTGATTGGAGGAAGGTATAGGGGCGATGTCAGAGGTAGGTTCTTTACACTGAGAGTTGTTGTCGTGCGGAATGCTCAGCTGGCAGTGGTAGTGGAGACAGATACTTTAGAGACTTTTAAGCGACTCTTGGATAGGCACATGGAGGATAGTAAAATGTAGGGTATGCAGGGTAGGTTGATCTTAGTAGGATAATAGGTTGGCACAACATTGTGGGCCGAAGGGCCTGTACTATGCTGTGCTGTTCTATGTTCTATGTTCTACATAAATGATTAGGATCCTCACACACTGTCTCTTTCCAGTCCAGAAGAAAGAAACAAACTGCCCCTTTTGATTTTTAAGAAGAAGCTGCTCATCTAAGACTTTCCTCTAGCAGCTTCAGCAGCCAGCTGGCCTTCAACTAACTGAAAACAAAACTAAAAACCTTCTTGGGTCTGTGTGAGCCCTGACCCCTGCCAACTTATGGTTCTTGAGGTTGTTAAGGTTGGTTGGCTCGCTGAGCTAGTTTCCTGTTTCACAGATGTTTCGTTACCATGCTTGGTAACATCCTCAGTAACCACACTGAGGATGTTACCAAGCATGGTAATGAAACATCTGCGAAACAGGAAACCAGCTCAGCGAGCCAACCAACCTCAACAACCTCGACGCCCACAACCCGAGCTGCAAATCTACTCCAAAACTTTAAAAAAACTATGGTTTGTTTCATTTAAAAAAAAAACCCAGTGTGAACTCAAAAGCTGTTTACCAACTGCCTGTCTGAAGCAGACTTTCCAGTACCGCTGTGGCAGCATCTTTCTACAAGAGAAAAAGCACAAAACACATCTCTCTTACAGGGACAGTACCATCACAAAACAATGTTGGAAAGTGTGAGGGTACGACTTTAGTAGGAAGAATACAGGTGCAGATTATTTTCTAAATGGGGAATGGCTTTGGAAATCTGAAGCACAAAGGGGCTTAAGAGTCCGCGTTAAGATTCACTTAAGTTAAACATGCAGGTTCAGTTGGCACTTAGGAAGGCAAATGTAATGTTAGCATTCATTTCAAGATGGCTAGAATACAACAGTAGAGATGTACCGCTGAGGTTGTATCAAGCTCTGGTCAAACTGCATTTGGAATATTGTGAGCAGTTTGAGGCCCCATACCTAAGGAATGGAGTGCTGGCCTTGGAAGGAGTCCAGAGGAAGTTCACAAGAATGATCCCGGGAATGAAGGGTTTGTCATATGAGGAGCAGTTGAGTACTCTGGGTCTGTACTCAATGTAGTTTAGAAGAATGATGGGGGATTCTCACAGAAACTTACAGAATACTGAGAAGCCTGGAGAGAGCGGATGTGGAGAAGATGTTTCCACTTGATCTTTCACTTCAGGTCCTAGTCTCTACAAATCACAGTCTCAGAGTGAAGGGATAACCCTTTTGAGCTGAGATGAGGAGGAATTTCTTCAGCCTGAGGTGGTGAATCTGTGGGACAGCTTAAGAAGGCTGTTGAGGCCAAGTCATTGAGAATCTTTAAGACAGGGATAGGTAGGCCTTTGTAAGGGGCCCAAAAGTTACAGGGTAAAGGTAGGAGAATGGGGCTGAGAAACATCAGCCATGATTGAATAGCAGAGCTGTCTCAATGGGCCGAATGGCCTAATTCTGCTCCTATATCTTATGGTCTAAAAAGGACAAAGAGAAAAGGCTTTTTTTTTCCAGGAAAACGATCTCTCTGACTAGCCATGTTCAAATCCAATCACTGTATTTCACAGACAAACTATGTCTTGTGACACCTCTCCAAAATTATTGTAGACTCGATGACACAAGTTGAACAGCTTACGCTATTGGCAAATGCGACATTTTTCTCTGCTGCAACTAGTGATCTTTTGTTTTCCAAAGAAGTCTAAGATAGAGGTCCATGATACAGGTCCACTCAATTAATTTCTGAATAACAATATCTTCATAATATTGTCAGAGCAAATTACTGCAAATGCTGGAAGCTGTACTGAAAACAACAAATGCTGGAGACAAGAGTCATCTAGACTTGAAATGTTAGCTTGGTGTCTCTCCATGGATAGTGTCTGACCCGCTGAGATCTTCAGCATTTGTTGTTTTCAGTATCTTCATAATATTGTTGTCTTGCTGTTTTTCCTCATTTATCTTTTCCCAGTTTTTTCCAGCATCCATGCATCACTGCTCCTTCAGATGCCTTTTTATGGCACTCCTTGATTATCCAAGAAAAATCTTTCTACCATGAAACTTCTTTCTACCATGTCCCTTCCCTTGCCCTACCTTCCTACAGAACTGAAATAAAACTTTTAGCCTGAAAGATGAAGTCAAGAAATATTTTGAATTCTGCAGAGAGTATGCTTGTGACAGCTGAAGGAGAAGATGGGATCTGGTCTGCTTCTTTCTGAAAGGCTCTATCATACACTGTAGTATAAATGACTGGAATTACTTGTTTAAGGAAGGCTTTATATTAGCCCTTGTCTCAAAATGACTTTAAAAATGGCAATAACAAAATTGCAAGATCCACTGTCTGAATCCATTGAGAGTGAGCAAAATTTCCTGTTACTGTTTTTAAATGAATGGAATCCTAAGTCCTAATTATAATTAGGAGGAATTCCAGACTATCATTAAGTACTATTTTTAATTATGGAATGAAAGTGTCTACACATTTTTAAGTGTTTTTATGATCTTTGTCTGAGTTTGCTTCAACCTCATTGTGAAGAATTAATTTATGGTATACTAGCAAAGAATCTCAAAATTACTACAGAATTTCAGATGTGAATAAAAACGTTAATACAGCATTTGCTGTACAAATCATTTCAGAAACAAGAGCTGTATAATGAGACAATATGTTCCAATGCACAACATGAACTAACAAAGACAATATGGCTTATAGCACAACAAGCTGTGCAAACAGAAAGAAATATGGGTTAACAAATGTACCTTTTGGTCAAAAAACATTGGTTATTATGAAAGTTAGATTTTCAGATACCAGTACACATGAATCCTTTTACACTGTGAGAAGTATAAAATGTGGTAAAGTTAAATAAATGCTGACAACAAGTACATATGTCTCTTGCAAATATTATTTGTTATTAAGTATTTCAAACATCTAAGGCAATCTCTGTAATGCTCAGTTCAGTAAACAAACAGAGGGTGCAGGAGCAATTTGAGGCTGTCTTTTCTCAGCTCTTTACTTTAGGCATACCATTTGAGATAGGACAGTTCATCTTGAAATCTGGGCTGCAACAATGTATTCCATTCATGATTGAAATTCAGTTTATATATTTAGTTTTATAAACTGGACAGAGTTCTATTTCCTCTTTGATCTTTGGGCCTTTACAGTAGGAACTGTATTCTTGGGTTTATTTCAAATTGGGACCTCTGCTGATTTCCATATCTAATCTACAACCTGTCAGACAGTTGTAAATTTTATGTTTATCTTCACCCATAGAAAATTCAACAGTTGATCAACAATTCCAATAAATTCTGAGAAAGTTGTCACTTGACATGAAATATTAACTCTGCTTTCTCTCCACAGTTACTGCCAGACCTGCTGAGTTTTGCCAGCAATTTATTTTTGTAACAGTTCCTGAGGTCAGGATTGTGTGCTGGCTCACTAACCATCATTCCTGAGACAGAACAGTAAGAGCTGAAATGGTAAGAATGGATAGTTTACATGATGGGATAAGTAATCTGTGATAAGTAACCTGTGACAGTAAATAAGATAAATCTCCAATTCTTCAATCTGCATTGGGAGGAAATTTTCACAAAATATACCATGTATTTTTACAGATTGATTGAACTACATCAAAACATAACATTTTGTTTCTTTTTAATTAAGATCAAACCAGATAATTTAATTCAAGCTGAAATCACTTAACAAAAGTAATGTGAAAACTTGCCATGTGTTTTGCACTGAGGAGTCATACTTCTCTCAACAGTAACAATTTAATATCTGTGTCAGAGGTCCTGGGCTCAAACTTCACCCTAGAAACTTGAAGACATAATTCAAATTGACAATTCAGTGAGATATAGGAAGTGCTAATCTGTTGGAGATCTCATCTTTCCAATTCGATATCAAACCAAAAGTCCATCTGTGCTCTCAATTCAAGGAATATAAAATAAATAATAACTTACAGATGTATAATTACAAAAGAAAGGAAAACAGTATCAGGATAAGGTCACCAAGGCAAGGAATAGGTATTTCAGCCCCTTGAGCCTGCTCTGCCATTCATTAAAATCGTGGCTGCTTTTCCACCTCAATTCCTTTATGCAGCCTATCCTCAGATCCTTTGATTCCCTTAGTATTCAAAAATGCAATGAGAACTGTCTTGAATATACTCAAAATAAGAATCTGCAGCCCATTGGGGTACAGAATTCTGCAAAACTACAATTGGTTGAGTGAAGATTTCTTGTCATCTCATTTCTAGATAGCTGATCCCCTCTCCTGAAACTATATCATCTTCTTTTAGGATCTCTGGTTAAGGCAAACAGCCTCTGATCATCAATCCCTTCACAAACCCCAAGATGTTTAATCAGACCACCTCCAATTTTCCAAAACACCATGGAATTTAGGCCCTTTCTATTTAATCTTTCCTCATGGATAATCCCTCTCAGCCCAGAAGTCAATAATGCACTTAGTGAATCTTTCTTGTATCTTCTGTAAGGGAAATATATCCTGCCTTGGGTAAAAAGACTAAAATGATGTATAATGTTAAAAGAATGGCCTCACAAAAGCCTTATGTAATTGCAAAGGGAATTGCTTACTCTTCTCCTTTAACCTCCTTTCAATATATATGATAAACAACCAGGAAATTACAGCAAAATGACATTAATTGTGGCCTAGGGCCTCAGAAAGTGGGGGTGGCATGCTTGTTGACCAGGTAAACCAGGGTTCTCCAAATTACTTCTTGAGCCCCACTTGGGACATAAAACAAGATTCTGGGGTCATGAAGTCTGCTCCAATTGAATGTTAATGGACATGTGCTCCCTTTAATTCCTTAAGAGAGCAAGCAAGCAGATCGGAGATGCAGCCTGATCCAAACTATGAGATTGGTATCAATCCCTGCAGCAAAAATGTCCTGGCAGCAGTAATGCAATGGCAGGTGCCAGTGAGCTCTGAAATGTAGAATCACACTGTAAGTGGATTGGAGATGTGACATGATGATGAGGCAAGGTGGGTATGCATCAGGTGCCCAGCTCCATGAGTAGGAAGCACATGTGGTCACTGTCCTCGGAGATTAACCTGAGATATAAGTGATTGGTGTCCAAGACAGTGATCTGAAGGAGCAAGCTGGAGTCACCAGGTAACTGCTCAGACTTTAACTTCGGAACTGTCACTATCAGGTTTCTACCCAGCGGCTGGGAGAATGGGAAACTGCATGCATGCATTAATTTCCCATTATTGCCCAATTTCACCTCATTATTATGAAAATTTGTCCTCAACATCCAACACTTGGTTGGAAAATGGGACATTTTTCTCTTGATGTCAAGAAGCTCCCTTTGGCCATTTCATGAAATTTTCCCATCTTTCTCATCAAACCTATGTCATTCAGGGGCTAGGTAGATTAAGCATGATGTCCAATGATGTCTTTAACATGGCCTCAGCCTATTCAGTGACTCCATTTTGTAGTTCTATTTCACTACCACCTGCATTTTGTACTTGCAGAAATCTTCCAGGAGCCAGTCATAAATTCAAACACAGAATCACAGAGCATTACTGTGCAGATGAAGGCTAATCAGCGCATCATGCCTGCATTAATTCCTTAAATAGTATCTGAAAACTGAGGAGGCATCATGTAGTATTCAGGATGATGGGCAGATGTCTCACCCTGATTCTTTCAAAGTGGAACAAGCTGTATTTATACTTAAGTGTTAACTTAAGATATGGAAAGCAGGTAGAAGCTTCTGCTTTCTCCTAATATTAACAATATAATATATAGGTCCTCTTAAAATGTGTCCCCAAATAGCTGAAAGTACACAGCACTGCAAACTCTACTGGAAGTGTATTTGCAACTATATAATACTGGAAATTTAGATCACTAGCCTAACTGCAAGTTATAATTAGATTTCTACGTACTTAATTCTAATTCACATCGACACTAAGACAGTATTACAAGGGTAATTTTTGAGGATTTTCTGCCAATGCAAAAACTGGCAGGACTCAAATTTGGCCACTTATTGAGCTATAATGCTATGAACAGAAATTTTAGATTTGCAGTTACTGCTGGTGAGAACTGGCAGCAGAGCCTCATACAATGTATGCTCATAATTGCAGCTTCCCAGTTTCTGCTGTGCATACTCACGTTCCAATTCATTCACTCGGTTATCTGAGGCCAAACCAATAAATGTTGCAAATTCAACATTGCTTATTGATTCAACCATTTTATTCCATTCAATCAACTCTGTTCAATTCAATTAATGGCAGGGAATATAACTATCAAGGTGCCAAAATTTGCTGTCAAAATAATAGCAAGGTTAATGGCGCTTGTCATTATTTATGGGCAATTGGTGCAGAAACTTCACGTGAAAAACAGATGTACAATTAAATATGAATAGCCAAAACCTGCTGAACAAATTGTGTCACTCCATTGTTAGCTTGACCTATATGGCAGCTCACCCTTAGCCTCCCAATTTTTTCAGGAATTTGCTGCATTTGCCCATAAAATGTCCATTAAACTTACCTCAGAGAGTTAAGTTTTATCATTACAAGCATAAGTACCTTATTAATGATGTGATAAATGTTAATGACTGCCAATCAGCTCTCTAACACTGAAAATTAACTAACTATATAAATATTAAGTGCTTATCCCACTGTACAATTGTGACTAATCATCAAAAGCACTTTGTTGGCTGTAAGGTGCTTTGCAGGTCTTGTAGGTCATGAAATTTAGAAAAATGTAAGTCTTTCTTCTTTCTTTGTATTACAAGTTCATTCCTTTGGTTTTTACTTGTCAGAAAGATGATAAAAGTATATATTTTTTCTTATTATCCTTTCTATCTTATTCCTCTTTCTCTCTCTTAATCTAATTTTTCTTTCATCTTTGTTACTTCATCGGCGTTCTGAAGTTAATAAGTAACTTTTTCACAAACAAAAAACAGAAGTTGCTGGAAAAAAGTCAGCAGGTCTGGTAGCATCTGTGAAGAGAAATTGGAGTTAATGTTTCAGATCCGGTGACCCTGCTGAGCTTTTCCAGTTTTTGTTTCTGATTTACAGCATCTGCAGTTCTTTCTTTTTAAGTAATTTATTGAATTTAATTCACACTTCTTCTCCGTCTCTGTCCCATTATTTTCCAAAACTTAAATGGCATTGTAAGGCAATATGCTGTTGCTGCACTTTTAAATCAAGTCCCACATGCTCTATTGCTGTCAGGTTTTTTTTTCCCACTTACCTTGTGCTTTAAATAATCTTGCAAACAAACTTCTTTGAGCTGAAGAGTGCAGGGGTAAGTCTAACTACTAACAAATATTTCATGGAATATGGCAATCACTGGAATTTTCATCTCTCTCTTGAGAAGATGGTAGAGAACAGCCCTCTTTATCAGCTGCAGTCTGTGTGGTAGCAATATGTGAAGCAAGTTGTGAGATGGTGAGATCCAGATTTGGATCAAGTGACAATGAAGGAACTGTGGTATATTTCTGAGTCAGCGTGGTGTGTGAACTGGCCTGGAATTTAGGTGCAGTTGTATTCCAAGACACCTGCCGCCTGTAGCTTTTTGAACAGGAGAGATGTGGGTTTTGGACGGTGCAGGTGAAGACTTTTTGGAGAACACTCATTGCAATACATCTTAAACTTATGCAGACTGCAGCCCCTGTGCATCAGAGATAAAGGAAATTAAGGTTTCAGATTGTGATCAAATGGGTTGCATTGACTTGATTTTCTTCAGTGGGTTGGAGTTGCACTCATCCTGCAAGTGAAGACAATTCCATCACACTCCTGAATTCAACATTATAGACAGTGAGAAGGATTTGAGAAGTCTAGAAGTGACTCCCTCACCTTTAAGTATCCAGCCTCTGACTTACCTTTGTGGCCAGAGTTTTAACATAGTTGATTCAGTTAGTTTCTGGTCAAGGGTGACCATATGGCATAGAGTCATCTACAAGGACCAGTGGGCCCATTGCTGATGCCACGTTGAACACAAAAGAAAATAAAATCAGAGTGGTGTTAGTAAAGAAACAGTTAAGGACTGTGCCAGTTTTCTTTTCAAAAAATAATCAGATCATTGTGTGATAAATCATCATTGGTCATTAACATTTAATGACAATGGTCTACTAATCATTCACTCATCAGATATTGATTAATTCCACTAGTTAGCTTATTCAAAACAAAACATTTTGCAAGCTATGAAGCAGCCATTAGGGCAAACCAACTGATTTCTGTGTGCACAGCTTGCAGACCTTCAGCAGTCTCACTGACAGATAGAGAAGTATTATTGTACATACGCCACAACTAAGTTATCTTATCTTAAAGGCTAGGCATCCCCCTCATTTCCAAAGGGCAGTTTTACTATTTACAATAACATGTGAACCTTTGAGTCTGTATGATGTATAGGTAAGTTGTTAATGTCTTATGGTAGCAACTTTGCCTGTAAGTTCCAAAGTCTTCAGTGATTTTGTTTAACATTCTGGTTGGTGCAGCAAGTTTTGATTTCATGGATTGCACCTGCTGTTCCAAAATTGTCTGATTCCAATGCACAGCCAAGTTTCATTCCATATTAGCCACCGACAGATCTCAATCCTCAAGCTGTTATGAGTGTTTTAAATCTTCTTAGTATTTAGTATTTTCAAGCTTGTGTTGAAGCTTTTGGTTTTGCACTCAGGATTCTTCTAATTCTATCAAAGTTTTAGCCTTTTTTTTGTTGTACTATGTTTTGTCCTTAGTAAACTGCTTGAACAATTGTCTACTTCTCCACCTTGATTCTTTCCCTGTTGTTTTCTTTGAACAGAGACCTCTTCCATCTGCTGCTTTAGCAATTTTTTGGTTTCCTCTATGTCCTGTTTGAATACATCCACCAAAGCGCCATTGCTGGTATTTATTTCTGAATGGATGGTCCCATGGGTGATTTGTAGTTCCCTGTTGTATACACTGTGCTATCTCCACCTGCTTTTGCAGTTCTGTCATTTTTTTCCAACATTTTCTTGAGCTCAAGCCAATGTTTCAGTAGTTGCTCCTGTTGAGTCTGATACTTTGTATCAAATCTTCCTTTAAACTAGTGATATTTGCATTGGATAAATGATACAGAGCTGTTAGTATATCCTTTTTTTATTCTTTCTTACTTAACCAGATCTTCATTCATCACTGTGAACTAAGCCAAGAAATCCAAAAGGGAATTCATAATCTCAGAGATGACGTTCTTAATTTTGGAATTATTCTCAACTAGAGGTTTGGCCTTTACCTTAATGAGTTGCTTTTCTGAATCAGGCGCAGCCAAATCTAAAACCACACCTCTGAGTGTTGCTTAAACAATTTGAATTCTGTGGCCTAATTTAAACTAAGAAATGTTGTGGACAATATACCTTTGATGTTTCCTTGCTTGCTAACCAACCAGCACTTATCTTAATCACTTGCATCTCTTGAGCAAGTTAAACTAGCCATTCAACAGGGATTCCTCTGCTTATCTGTAAGCTGTATTTCCAATAGTCTCTGACACTGTACAAAACAAATGCACTTTAACATGAGCTAAGGCTTTCAATCATGTGTTCTATCAGTATACCAACATGGGTTCTGACTGTTCAAGCGCAATAAAACTCATTACCGTAATGTTCTCCATCACTGTACCGTATGAAATGCTATTAATAATGGTCTACTAGCCAATCACCAGGGATTGATTAATTCCATGGGTTAGTTGCTTTAAAACAGTAAAACACATTACAAGTTATGAAGCAGACATTACAGCAAACCAACCAATTTCTGCTTGTGCAGCAGACTAACTGCCAGGCCAGAGTTGCCGCAATGTATACATAGAGAACATGGAGTGTTTAAAAATGAACTCTCTTAATGGTACTCATGCAGCAATTAATGGGTTTGGGACTGCCAATAGATCTTCATAATACTTCTGCTTGCTTTTGTGTCGCAAGAAATCCAAAAGGATTTTATAAAGATATACTGGATGAATTTCCCAGGGTAGCACAGACATGTTACTTTAAGGTGTGAATATAATATTAGTTAGATTGCCATTGGGTTCATAAAACAACAGAAAGAACCCCAGAAGAAATATATTTCACTCCATTTCCATGTGATACAAGCAGACTCTCTGCCCGAGCTACAGCTCAGAGTTCCAGGGCTGAAAAATTCTTTATAATATGAATATAAAACTGTAGAAAATAGCTAATCAGAGCATTGTACACTTCAAACAGAAGAGCATTTCGTAGTGTCAGAAATTTTGCTGACGGTCGAGTAGTACTCATCTATTGTGGACAAAGGTTCCTAATTTCTGACATCAGCTTACAATTCCAGGAAATTGGTTTTCAATGCCACTGAGAACACAGCAATTAAGACTATTAATTGGTGGCTGGATTCAAGTAAATTGAGCTTTATTACAGATTCTCATTACTTAAGGAGCTACACATGTGGCAGTTATAAGTTGAGATCAAAGCTGCCTGCTGTCAGGATGAATATTTTTGCCAACCGCAGACAAAAAAAAACAAAATGGCTTTTGCTGCCATCATCCTTTCTGAAAACCAGCCATATGAATGGAAAAACGGGATGGATTAAAGCAGAACTCTTACCCCTATAAGGGGTAAAACTGCAAGGTTAAATAAGATAATGTCACTCTCTTCAAAGATGCTGGAGTTCAGCAGCAATAGGGGGATTGTTATATGCCTTGGGCCTGGCACATGCCAGAGTAGACCTTGGGAAATGCATCAATAACCCCTAGTAGTTTCAAGATTATATTGTCAAAAGTTGCTAAAATTTAGTCCTAACAATTACATTAAACATTTCAGCAAAATTGATGGAGAAGGTTATGTGGAATACTAATCCTAAGCACAGCCTGTCAGAGATCTCAGTTCCACAGTTGGCAACAGAGAACAGAACATATTTTATTACTGTTTTGGGGAAGTGATAGTGGCCCGACTCTTGGATCAGGAGGTTCAAGTTCAAATCCCCTGTTCAGAGGTATGTAATGACATCTCTGAATAGGTTGATTAGAAATATCTATAATTGACTTAATCAATATGACTTCCTTCTATGAGTGTGATAAGGTTAAATCATTTGAACTGTGTGTTTCTGGCATGAACAGGTAGACAAAGAGACTGGCACCTGCGTCATTTAATTGGATCTTGTGAGCTTCCCACACCAAAGGAGTTTCTGAATAGAACTCATTGGATTTAGGCTAGTACTGTATGATTGATCCAACTTTGAACTAGACTGAGTATCTTATTCTATTCTTAATGTACTTTTCTTTACAAAATTGAATTTAGAAAAGCTTTAATTACTATATTTACCTTAGATGTTTACACTTTTTTATAACCGTGAGTATTTGTAAGGGGAGGCACAGGAACCCATTATAGATTCCACATTGGAGAGAAAGCAGAGTTACTGTGTCAGGTCCAATGACCCTTCTTCAGAACAGATTAACTCTGCTTTCTTTCCACAGATGCTGCCAGGCCTGCTGAGTTTTCCAGCAGTTTCTGGTTTAGTTTCTGATTTCCAGGATCCGCAGTTCTTTCTTTTATTATATATTGATTCCACATTCATTGTTTAGAGACATTCCTTTGAAAGTCAAAATAAATACTGCCACAGAGTGTGGAAATGAATTACACAGATGTAGGTACTGCCAGGAGACCCAGAAGTGAGCAACACTGCCATGCAGGATAGAAGTGGGCTGGCTGAACATACTTACAAAGACACCAGCCAATTAAAGAGCAGAAGGCATGGGGCCCTTAAATCATGTTACAGCAGCAGGAGTCTGCTCAGCTAGATTTGGGCATCCCATAGCTCCCTGGACCTGGTGATTGGATAACTTGACAAACTTACAAGAGGACTCAGGAAATCAGGTCAACAATTGTTTATTGTCTGCCTATTTCAGGGTGAGCTAATTCTGATGAGTTACAAATGCCTCCAAGCTTTACACAAAACATTACAACATACATATTACATTATATACTGTTTTTCCACAGTTTTCACAGACGTCATCTGCATCTCACCCAAGGCTGGTGTCATCTTTCTGATAGTGCAGCTCCTGCACTACTAGCCTTTATCTGCAAATCTGTGGTTCCCATTGACATTCACAATATGAATAAAAATTTAACCCTTAATGAATGAAACTGATTACACCCCTTGGTTGTCATTTTTAATATGGCAGCCAGCACTGCCTGCTAAATACCTTTTTCTGCTTCTCTGGCAAAAGTATTGCAAAAGAATGGAGAACTACACAGCAGGAAACCTCAGTCCTAAGGTAGTCAAATTGTACCAATTGGATATAAATACTGCTGGCCTGCTGCCTCTTAAATGACTGTACCATTCCTATTATAGTCTCTTCTCCATATCCATTGGCCTTGGTTCAAGTGAGGCAATTTTCATACATGATGACATCCATTACAGTAGGTGGCCTACTAGTTTCGGTAAGATTACTCCTTCATACTAACATTCTTACAATCCTATGGACTCAACCGTGGAGTCAACCTTTTTGATAGAATAAAGAATTGAATTTTCAGTTTTCTCCCAATCAGTAATTCTGGTTGTAGCAAACCACCCTAGAATAGGGTGAAATGGTAGTTTATCAAGGCTACATTAGAGTCAATATTTTTCTTCAAAAGGGATTTAACTGTCTAAACCCAACACTCAGGTTCCACATACAACTGCATACATTTGGTTTCATTGACAAACCTCATAAGACAGAATGGGAATCTCTGTATCCATGGAGGCATCCTTTACAGTTCTTTCTCGCACAATAGGAGAGACAAATGGCCATTCTCCAGAATAACTTTCATACCAAGAATATAACCTGAAATTTTCTCACAAGCTTAGCCAACACAGCATCCTTCTTGATAGCAGTATAACATGTCTCTGTGTCTGACAATGCTCTGAAGACATTATACATCAGTTTTCAACACCATCTGATTGCTTCTAAAACTTCACTACTGCAATGCCTGTTTCTCAAGGATCAGCAGCAATGATTGTTAGAAAGAATAGATTGTATTGGGCCAAGTCTTCTGTGGATATCAACATGTCCTTGATCTTTTGAAAATCATCCTTCTGATGTGAGTCCCAGCACAATCCTTGTATCTTCTTGAGGTGTTTCCTCTAGGGTTTATAGTTGTTTTCAAGTATGCAATAGCTTTGCTAACTAATTTATCATGACTTGAAATTTTTGCAGCTCATGAACTGATTTTTGAGTACAAAATTCCTAAACGACATTCATTTCCTGTGGATCTGGCATTATTCAATTCTTGAAGAAAATGTGTCCCAAGAAATCGATAGATTACATGGAAAATTCATGCTAGCCATTGGGAATACACTCTTCATCCTGTAGGCATTTTAAAACTTCCTCCAGTCATGTTCCTCAACTTTCTCTTCATTTATCAATATATCATCTGTGAGGTATATGACACATTCCAATACTTTATTAAACATAATCCACTGAAAAATCACTGGGGTTGAGGCAATTCCAAATGGCGTTCTTTTGAAATGAAATATCCCAAATGGAGTTATTTAAGTAGTAAGTAGGCTTGAATGTTCATCTAATTGCTTCTGCCAGAAGAATTTTGGCACTGATTTTAATGAAAATTCTACCTTGAGCCAATTTGGATAACCTCTCATCTACATAGTTATAAACATAGGGTGGATTTCTCCCATTACTGTCCTTTTGAGCTGTGTTAGGTCAATCATTGTAATAGACCCAATGGCTTTGTGTACAGTAACCATGACAGAGCTCCAATCGATTGGTTTCATCATTGGGAAATAATGCTCATTCTGGTCGATTCCTCAAGTTGCTTATGAACCTGATTCATTAAGGGAGCAATATTTCTCTGGTTTTGTAAAGACATAATAGTTTGGCATCGTTCTTTAACGTGATATTGTGTTCAGTTTTGAGTTTCCCTAATCCTGTAAATAATTTAGGGTAACCCTCCTCCAAGGAGTTTTTACTCCTGGGCTATTCAACTTCTTCACTGTTTTGAAGAAGGCTTAAGGCAAAACAGACATTCTTTCACAAGAGTTAGGTTTCCGGATTACGATTTATGTTCACATTCTCTACTGTCTGACATGGTGCAAAGTTGTTTATAACGTATCTTTCATTTTGAGAGCTATACCACCTCGATCATGTAGTGCAGGCTATAACTTCTGTTTCTTCAGCCATGGTATTTAATCTGATAAGACAGTGACACTCACCCCTGTATCAAGTTTACGATTCATGAGGTGTCTGTTGACATAAACAGGCTGCGTCAGTCTAGTCAATTGGACCACCACATTTTGCTAGAAATACATTGGATAACTTTTCTAATGTAAACGATTCTATTGCATTATTTTATGTATAAACATTTGAGTTTTTGCTCCTTTGAAACTGTGTTCTACTTTTGCATATCCTCTGCAAGTGGCTTATAGGTTTACAGGTGTCATAACCAAGCACTGCTTGTGCTTGTAAGGCTTTTTGCTTGACAGTTCTGACACTGACTCTTAATATCTGCTGTTTGGTCTAATCTTAGTGTTAATTTGTCACATATGACTTTAGTGTGTTTACTATGACAAAAGTATATTTTATATATTATATTTTTGGATTTGGATTTCTAAATAGAGTTCAGGTGGATGTCAGTCCGTTTTGTGAATTTTTTTCAGAGACTGGTAGATCATTTTGACAGTGAGCTAAATGTATCAGCTCCAAGAAAGCATATAAGTGCAGGTGAACATCTGGAACAACACCTGTAGTGTTAATGGATAAACTGTTTGTACCTTTGATCATTAAGGCAATTAGTTTAGTTTTGACTTCAGAATGGAAGTTTCAAAGTTTTAGTTCAGAAGAGGTGACCTTATAGAGGTGTATAAAGTAATGAGGGACATAGATAAGGTGTCTTTTTCCTAGGGTGGAGGATTTCAAGACTATAGGGCATATTTTTAAGGTGAGAAGAATGAGGAGCTATTTTTAACACAGAGTTTGTGTGTGCAATGAACTTCCAGAGAAAAAGGCAAATGTGGCTACAGTTACAACGCTTAAAAGACATTTAGATAAGTACATGAATAAGAAATGTTTGGAGGGACATGGGTCAAGCGCAGGCAGGCGTGACTGTTTAGTTTGGGACTATGGTCAGCATGGACTGGTTGGTCCAAAGGGCCAGTTCCGTGCTGTATGACTCTATAACCCAAAGTTTAGTTGAGAGGATAGAAAAATTTGCCTGAGCAAGAGATCAAGTCAGTTCAGGGATATTAGTCATCTGAGCTGAAATATTTTAGTGCAGAACTTCCAGGCCAGGAAAGAATAAATCATATCGTTAAAACTGAAAAAAGGTTTAGGCCATCAGAATTGTGAAAGTTTCATGGTAGTGCACACAGAAAGGAATTCTAAATAATGATCTCAACAGTCCATGGGAAAGAAACTGGAAACAGTCAGTAAAGAATATAACAGCTAATTTTTGGAATGGCTCCTCTGAAGCAGATGGTCTCGGAAAACAGGTTGAAGCTTTTTATTGGTGTTTGTGTTAAGGTATTTCTACATATAAATATGCATTTTTTAATATTTTTGAGAAGCATTTGTGGATGAGGGTGCAGACTTGCTCGCCGAGCCGGTGTGTTTGACAATTCATCACCCTGCTAGGTAACATCGTCAGTCCGCCTCTTGTGAGGCGTTGGTGTTCTGTCCCGCTTGTTATTTATATGCCTCGGTTTGCTGGGTGGTTGGTATTATCTTCCGGTTCTGAAAACCACTGAAAAACAGAATCGGAACCACCTCAGCAAACCGAGGCATATAAATAACAAGCGGAACAGAACACCAATGCTTCATCGGAGGCGCCCTGATGATGTGACCTAGTAGGGTGATGAAACGTCTGAAGCTTGCTCAGTGAGCAAGTCTGTAACCTCAGCTTTTCTTTTCTTTTGTGTAATAAATTAATGTTATGTTATGTTAAACAATATCAACAGCCTCATGTGAATATTTTCAGTGCCCAATAACCATGTCAAGCAATTGCAAAAGTAATATATATGATCTATCAAAGAGAGTAGGAACTGCAGATGCTGGAGAATCTGAGATAACACGGTGTAGAGCTGGATGAACACAGCAGGCCAAGCAGCATCAGAGGAGCAGGAAGGCTGACGTTTTGGGCCTAGACCCTTCTTCAGAAAAGGACTTATCTTGGTCTTATCTTTGGATTTGCCTGTGATTCTTCCTGGTTTCTGAATCCAGCGCAATCTGAATAGTATTATCCAAAGTCAAATCTTGTTTAGACTGTAATAAATCTCACACAGACTCATCAATAATTCCAACAACTATTCTGTCTCCTTTGAATTCTAATTTCAAATCTCCGAAATCACTACTTTACTATAAATACATAAGGATCATTCATGAAATTTATATCTGGCTTGTCCTGTATGCTGAACTCATCTATTAGATATCGTTCTTTCAAAACTTTTATGTTTTCTGAATAAAGTAAATGTCAGAAAGTAATAGAATTTGTTCAAAATTATGTATGCCTTCTTACATGTATTTTTAATTTCAACATCAGCTGTAGGTCCTTTTGTACAGAATGATTATTCACTTCTTCAGCTTGTGATTTAGTTTTAAGATTGAAAGTAATTCAATTAGTTATGTAATGTTTTCTCCATTCTACATTCTATTTGGCTCATCATTTGATATTAAATTTTGCAGGTAGTGTTATTTCTCTTGCTTGTCTTCTATTGTGTTTTCCTTTCTTCTTACTTTATAAATTTTAAATTCTGAAGATCACTTTCCTTGAAGACTGTTATTTCTCTAAATATCAATGCTGTTTTATTTTCCTTGTTTAAGGGTTTAGAACAGAATGCAAAGGCATTTTTTTTTACTTCTTTCCAAGCTTTAAATTTTGTTACATAGTAATGCAGTTTATCTGCACTGCACTCAGGGATTCTCCTGCATTTGTGTGGAAAAATAGAAGATTCCAACTGCATCCCATCCCCCAACTATGTGGCCAAAATGGAGTTTCCTGCCCTGTCGCAGGAAACAAGGTTTCCACTTGTTGCAGGCAAAATGGATGAATTCCTACCTTTCACAGCCTAATAAACAATTCTTTTCCATGACTTTCCAAATAAAACCTCTTGGCCTTAATAATTCTTCTTGTTTGAACCCTGGTCCAAATAATCAATCTTCCACTCTTATTGCAGTCTCAAAAGTCTTCTATCATCTTCTCTTGGAATCTGTCCACTTCAGCATTTAAGTTGTCCATTTTGTCATCTTAAGTCTGCTTGGCAATTTTTTTTTTGATACTGAAACTTTACTATGAAATATTTCTGTGGCTGTTGATTTCGATACTGTAGTTATGCCTCACGGTGAGCACTCACTATACTGTGACATTTCATTTGAACTGTAAATGCTCTTTTTTTTACTTCTAACCTTCTCATCTGTGTTTTTTTTTTGCACTCTTAATTTGTATTTTTCTCCAATGTTCCACCATGGATTTATATGACACATTTGCTTCCTAGCCAGATCTCTAACTGGGAACATTCCTTAGACATTGCTTCTCAATTGAACGATTAACTGCCTGGAGGGACTAGTCTTTAAAATCTTTCGAGCTATCTTTCTTCTACTGCATTTCTAGCTCTGAAGTAGAGGCTTTAGCCTGGAGTTCTGTTTCTCTAATTGCATGAGCACCTGTTGAGCTATTTTCAGGTACGTATTGTTGATCAATGCAGGGCAGGTTCCCAGCAAAATCTGCAGACAGCCATCATTGCTAGGGATGAACTGCTGCGGGACACTCTATATAGTATAGAAAGAACTGAAAGAAGAGCATCTCAAATCAAAGGAAGCTAAAGTGCTGCAGAGATATAAAAGTATGTATTTTTTTGAAAAGTTCTCAGACTGAAACAAGGTTTAAACGATGTAAACTTCATCTGAGGTGAAGAACAGTTGCCCACGAATACACCTTTTCTTTCTTAAAGTATCTGTCATCCTCTCAGGGTGTTTTAACATCTATTTTCTCAAGATAGTAGCAGCAGAAGGCTGGGGAGTTTTTAGACCTCTTATTGCCACGTCCTTTTAGATACAGTTGGGTGGTCAATGATCAATGTTAGCCATTTTCTGCACTAACTAGGCAGCAAACAAAGATAGTATGAATAAAGATGGAGAAGTCAGCAGTAGACCTTTCTGTCCAAGTTTCGAGACATACTGACACTAAACTACTCAATTTTAGACAATAATCTAATCTACTTTGTCACTGTCAGTGACACTAATCTTATCACCTTTGTGGCATAAACACTCCTATTGTTATAAAGCTTTGACTTATTGCAAAAAATGCAGTGGGATGGACATCTTGTATTATATATAACCATTGACTCATTTCTTGCAGTTGTAATCAATGCTACCATCAAATTATAAACTATAAAGAAATTTCTGAAAAGTTAATGAGATTTACCAGAAGACCTTTAAAATCCTCTTTTTTGTGATAAATAGAAGAATGGCTGCTTTTCATAGTAATTAATGACTTGCCAACAAAATTGCATTTTTAGAGATCACATGTTTCAAAGGCACACATTCATTAATGGTTATTAATTATGGACAGAAGGAGGCATTCTTCTATTCTTCATTAAACAGGGAATCAGGGCCTACTTGGCCCTTGCAGAGAGCACAGTGATTGACATTCCTTCAAAGAAAAAGGAAGCAACTGACTACATCCTGATCGTAATCTGAAAAACACTTTCGAAGTTGTCAATTAACATGCAAAGTAATTTAATTTAAAATGCTATAAAAGACGTCAATTCACATGCAAAGAAACAGCCTGTCTGAATCTGTGTGAATAAACAATTGCAATTAGAATACATTCACTTTTTTTTAATTCTCAACCATTTAAGATTTAGAATGATGCACCAAGCTTTTCAAATATATAAACCGCTTTTAGGTTTAGAAATGTTGCTTTAAGAACAGTTTCAATATTTGGATCTTATGGTCTTTAGAATAGACCAGGAGGTCTATTGTTTTGTTTCTTTAGCAAACCTCCTTTATTTACAAGCTGATTGTAATGGAGGACTTATAAATTTTAGTATGCTAATAGCAAACTGGCAGAAGATGTAGAAGGCACATTTCAGATAGCACAGTCACTTCCTATTCTATCAAGATAGGTCTGTTGGGAATCGTAAATAGCAGGGGTAGTGGATTTCTTCATTAAAATACGTATAATATTTTACTATTTATTATATTTTATATGATCATAAATTTTTGATGAGTTTGGAGATGAACAAAGTGGAATGCTGTATGGGTTTGAGTTTTTATTCCTATGAAATCATTTCAGTGTCCCTGAGAACAATGTTAACTCTTTTAAAATATTCCAGTTGTGTGCAATCCAGCACATGATACACCCCCTGAATAAAGTAATCTTGTCAGCAGGTCACAGCAAAGCTAGATCTACAAGGTGACAGATTCAGCAGGTGAATAACACCAACTGACTCAGTCTTTCCAAATTCAGGTCCAAGCTAAGTGCAAACCTGTTAAAATAACACATTTACATTTCCCCTATACTATACAGGTACCCAGGTCCTATAACATAATCAGTGAGAATGAGTGACATCCATGTAAATCCAGTCATCTTTGTGACTTACTTCTAACATTGGCTGTATTTCGTAAATTCTGTCCCTCCTACATTCTACTTACCATACCTCACAGAGGGAATTTTATTATTTTACTTTAAGTGGTAATCCATTGGGATTCATTACTGACATATCAACTTGAATAATTACCTCAACTATACATCTGCTTCCTGTAAGGACTCCAGCTCTTCTCCCAATTTCTCTATCTTGGTCACAACTGTTCTGATAATCCCACCTTCTGATGCAGGCCTCAGAAATGTCCAACTTATTCTTCAAATGAAGAACCCTGCCACCTTAGTTGACAGGCCCCTCAGCTGTGTCTGCCATCACCCATTCTCTTCCCTCCCATAACAATAATAGGGTGCCCTTGATCCTTACTTTCCACCCATTAGCATCCGTCCATTTCTATCACCTCCAGCGAGAAGCCATGACCAGACACATATTCACCTCCCCTTACTTGTCAGCTTTCCACATGGATCGTTCACCCTTGGAGACCCTCCTCCACTTCCAACATGTCTCCACACCTCCCCACATCTTTACAGTACCTTCCCATGCAATTGCCGAAAATGTAACACCTGCCAGTTTACCTCTTCCCTCCTCACCATCTAAGGCACCTTCCAGATGAAGCAGTGCTTTACCTACATTTCACTCAGTCTAGTCTTTACTGCATTCACTGCTCAGAATGTGGTCTCCCCTACATTGGAGAAATGAAGCACAAACTGGGTGACTGCTTTGCTGAACAGCTACACTCAGTCTTCCACTTGGGTGTTCTCATGGCAACATTTCTGCCTCAGGCCCGCTGCAGTGCTCCAGCGAGGCTCAGAGCAAACTAGAAGAACATCACCTTTTCATTTTGCTGAAGTACCTTACAGTCTTCAGGTATCAATATTGAGTTTAACAACTCAGTACATAGAAACCCTACAGTGTGAAAAGAGGCCATTCAGCCCATTGACCCTGCGAACAGCATCACACACAGATCCAGCCCAATTCCTGTAACCCTGCATTTACCAAGGATGATCCTCCTAGCCTGCTTAATGCTGGAAACAACGGGGCAATTTGGCATGGCCATTCCACCTAGCCTGCACAGAGAGTACATGCAAATAGACACCGATGGTCACCCAAAGCTGGAATCAACCTGATTTCTCTGGCACTGTAAGGCAGCAATGCTAACCACTGAGCCACCTGTTGCTCTCTTCCTTGATCATGCCCTTCCCTCACACCCCTAGGTCCTGGCCTGTATGGGCTGGTTGTAGCATAGACAACCCATTTTCAAAGATTTACTATTCTTGTTAGCACCCCACTTTGCAATTATTTCTGTCAGTCTGTAATCAGGAATCTTTTTGTTTGCATATCTCTTCTTCTTTCTGTCTCTCTCTGTCTCTCTGGACACCATCTCCATATACTCTAACCTCTTCCATTTCATTCAATTCCTCCTTTCCTTAAAGGGAAGCAGCCCGGTCAGGTGAAGGGATGCCTGACATGATGCTCCTCACCCTACAGAAAGAGACAATCCTTTCCCTCACAGGAGACGACCAGGTTCATTGAAATGTCTTTGTCCTGCCAATCGAGTTAGTACCACTTTTCATTCCACTATAAATTTCTCGTTAACTCCACTGTCACTCACATCTACTTCTGACTGTGCCACCTTCTCTCTTTTCTGTCTTGCAGGTACAACCAGCATATCTACCACTTCTGCAGAGACATGGCTAGCTCCCCCAGAAACCACCTCTCCCAATCTCTGAGGATGAAAGTACAGAGATCTCAGAGGAAGTGTTGGCAATTTTGCCTCCTGCACCTTCTATCAGCTCAGATACTGACACCTCAGTGGGAATGTTACCCTTAAGCTGTGGCACCACACACTGGTGAGCACCTCACTGTGACAGGTCTGCAGCTGACTGAGGAAGAAACCCCAGGCCATTGGCGCTCAGAGGGCCAACAGAGACTGGGCACCTATTCAGCCCCAGGTTGGAAAGGATGCTGTGGAGATGGAAATCAGGGACTTTGTCCACATGCACAGGGAAGGACAGGAGGAGCAGACAGGTATGTGGGATGGAATGGCTTTTATTGTGCAAAAGCTGCAGCAGTGCAGTGGGTCATGATACCATCTGTCTGCCTCCATGGACAGACTGATCATTGCCATGGAGAACCAGTTCCAGTATCCCCAGGGTCTGCTGGAGAGACACACACATCCGCACTCCAGCACCCCAGCCATTGCTCCTCAGGACTGAAGACATGACGACAGGAGGATGGGAAACCAGACATAAACTCTAGGTGCCCCTTCCTCACAAGAAGACAGGGCAATGCCAGGAGGCACCCAGCCAGAGGAAGAACTACACACAACAACATGAAAATGCTCCACTTAGAAAACTCCAAAATTGGCCAGTGCCTGCAGCTCCTCCCTGCTAGTGACATCAAAGAATACAAATTGACATCCTACTAGCCAATGAAACACTGGCCACATTAATAGAGGAAGCAGGAGCACAGACCAGCAGCTCTATTAACAATGACAACATACTCAAACTACTAGACTTGTGCCTCACCACACACTTCATCTTTAATAGTCAAGTATACAAATAGATCAATGGCACACCAATGGAGTCACTCATCTCAGGATGAGGCAATCATGCAAAGACCAGAGCACACTACCCTCCCCCTCATTCAACCTAAACTGTGGATCCAGTACGTGGACGACACATTTATCATCATTAAACACACATAACTAGAAGAGACCCACCACCTCATCAACAATGTATTTGCAGGGATTAAATTCATGAGAGAATAAGAAAACAACAACCAGCTTTCATTTCTGATGTCAGAGTTGAACGTATGACTAACAGGGATTTCCAAATCCCAGTATACAGGAGAGAAACCCACACTGACCAACTCCTCAACTTTCACAGCAACCACCCCAACATCCACAAACAAAGCTGCATTAGGACACTATTTAAACGGGCCACCACTCACTGCAACACGCCAGAACTATGCAGGAAAGAGGAAGAGCACCTATATAAAATCTTCACTATGAATGGATATCATCTGCAAGTGCCTACTAAACAGACAACAACAGGAGGACACAGTACGCCCTAACACATTGGCCACACTGCCCAACATTAAGTACATATTACAACTGACAATAAGACTCCTAGGAGCATTAGAAATCATGGTGGCACACAAATCCACAGTGACTCAACGACAGACACTCACAGGGATTAAAGACCCCATTCCCACAACATGCAGAACTGACATGTCTACAAAATACCATGCAACGACTGCCACAAGCATTACACTGGACAGACAGGAAGGAAACTAGCCATCAGAATACATGAACATCAGCTAGCAGCAAACGACACAACAAACTCTCCTTAATATCAGAACACTCGGAAAATGAGGGTCATCAGTTTAACTGGGACAACGTGAACATAGTAGCCCAAGTCAAACATAGATATGCACGGGAATTCCTAGAGGCATGATTCCCCACCCATAATGCAATCACAAACATATAGAATTGGACCCCATATACAAACCCATACAAAACAAAACCAGAAATGACATAACAGACCAGACAGTATAAATTCCAAGCGAAGTAGAACAACATCATTTCATTGGAGGCCTCACTGACGTCTGAAAGGAAACAAGCCAGCTTGGTGAGCAAGTCAACAATCTCAGGAAGAACCAAAGTTATTGAAAGCACTTTCATCGCACAGTTGACAATACACATACATTATTTTGTAACTTTTAAATAAATGTCACTACCTTTAACAGACACCTGGTTATTTATCTCTCTGCAAATGTCATTATTACAGAATGAGACAGATCCTCATGTCCGTATACGAGTTACGATGGATTGATGTCAGTGATGAGAACCAGCTCCATCATCTGAAAGCAAAAGGATCAAGGCATTTACAGGGCAATGGGTGCTGCTAACAACACTGGCCCTCATTCTATCATATCCCTATTCTTTTCCAGCCTCTGTGATCAAAGTGTTTGAGTGTGAGTCGTTCAACGATGTCTGGAGCAGGGAGGTGCAACACAAACAGGGAGCAATGCATTAGGATGTCTGGAGATTCGGGAACACTTGGGTCATCTGTGTCCTCTGCAGTGCAAGGGGCTGTGGGCAGATTTAGTTTTCTTTAAAAGCCTGAACATTGGTAAATCCTGCAGTCCCATCCCTCACAGGCCTAGTCAATAACCCCGCCCACTCCGAGGATGATCACAGTCATTTTCTTCCCCATTGTGCACTTTCGAATTCCACATAATGGAATGTGACAGTGAGTGCTATTTGGCCAGTGTTTAGCAAGCTCTGCCTCTACACACAAGATTCCCAGGTTACTCTGCATACCAAAATGTTCCATTCTTACCATTTAAGAAAGATATTGCTTGGTTATTTTTCCTATCGAAGTGAATATCTTCATTTGACTTCAAGTTATTTCCCTTTATTTTATTATTTCATGGGATGTGTTGCCCATCCTTAATTGCCCTTTTACAGCATGCCTGCTAGGCCTTTTCAGAGTCAGCCACAATCTTGTGAAGTTGGGGTTACATGTAGTCCAGAATTGTAAGGCTTGTGAACAACAGTTTATGATGGATTCATGATTTCAATCCTGAGCCTTCCTTTATTTTCCACACTTATGAATGAATTTAAATTCTACCAGCAACAGTGGAGGGATTTGAACCAGTATCCCCAAATCTGTCCTCTGCGTTACTAATTTAGTGATATTACCACTACACTATCATCTTCCCCATTTGGCCTCACATTTAACCTTCATATCTCCCTGCAGCATCTCTGCATTTTGCTCGCAGTTAATTTTCCCACCTAACTTTGTATTATTAACAAAGTGGAATTATATTACCACTGGACTTCTTATTTCAATCACTGACAAAATATGTAAATAACTGATCCTCATAACACCTCATTACGTACAGCTTACCAACTCAAACATGGCCTGTTTAAGCCTGCTTTCTGTTTTGTGATTCATTAACTAATCTTCAGTTCAGACTGATGTATTGCTCCTGTTTCTATGAGCCTGACATTTGTACAATATTTTCTCTCTCTTGTGCTACCTAGCCTAATGCTCTTTGAAGCTATATCGGTGGGGTTCGCCTTTATGTACTCCGATAGTTTCAACTTCAATAAAAACTCTGAAAGAATTCTTAACATAATTTCAATTCCAAGAAGATAAAAGCAAAATACTGGCGAATGCCGAAAACCTCAACAAACACAGAAAAGGCTGAAGAAAGTCAGTATGTCTTGCAGCATCCATGGAGACAGAAGTAGAGTTAATGTTTCAAGTCCAGTATGACTCTTCTTCAGATCTGTTCAATTGTGAAGGAGTTGTATCAAACCATGATGCTGCTGAAAGATAGGAATAGAACCACTAGGAAAACCCAGCCTCAACCTAGGCACCAGGAACAAGCACAGCAACCCCAAGCCTGTCAATACTACAGTCATCCTTTCTAAAACATGGAGCTTTGCCAAAACTGGGAGAGCTATATCACTAGGACTAATCCATAAGACAATAAAATTAGGAACAGGAATACGCCATTCAGCCCATCAAGGCTACTCCCTCTTTCAATAGAATCATTTCAATAGAATCTAACACTCCTCACATCCACCTTCCTACCCTTTCCCTGTAACCCTTGATTCGCCTACAGTTCAAGAATCTATATACCATCAAATTTACACAAGGAGTAGCATAGACTCGCAACTCCCTGAGCGAAGAAATTCCTCCTCAAGTCAGTAATATATTGGCTAGAGACAAAAAAAAAATTGCAGATACTGGAATTCAAGGTAGACAAACAGGAGGCTAGAAGAACACAGCAAGCCAGGCAGCATCTGGAGGAAATGAGAAGTCAAGTTCAAGGTATTATCCTTCTTCAGGACTGGATGTGAGGTAGGGGGAACTGCAGATAAAGGGCGGGAGGGGGGATACCAGTATCCACCTATCACCATCATTTCACTACTCCTTCTTTATCTGCAGCACCCCGTCCCCCCACATCCAGTCCTGAAGAAGGGTAATACCCAAAGCGTTGACTCCTCCCTTCCTCCGGGTGCTGCCTGGCTTCCTGTGTTCTTCCAGCCTCCTGTTTGTCTACCAGTAATATATTGGCACCCCTTTATTCTGAAACTATGCTCCTCGACTCTCCCATGAGGGCAAACATCCTCTCAGTATTTACCTTATCAAGCCCCTTAAAAATCCTATATGTTTCAATGAGATCACCTCTCATTCTTCTAATCTCCAGTGAATAGAGTCCAAACCTGTTTAGCATTTGCTCATAAGACAATCCCTCCATACCAGGTATCATCCTAGTCATCCCTCTCTGAACTTTCTCCACTAAATGATATCTTTCCTTAAATAAAGGGACCAAAACTGCACACAGTTCCTCAGATGTGGACTCACCAACACTTTGTATAGTTGCAGTAAGAATTTTCTCCTCTTACACTCCAAGCACCTTGAAATAAGGGCCAACATTCCATTAGCCTTCCTGATTACCTGCTGCACCTGTGTGCTAGCAGTCTGTTTCATACACACGCACACCAACTGCCTTTGTGTTAGTTTTCTGCAGATTTTTCTCCATTTAAATAATATTCTGTTCTTTTATTTTCCCTTCCAAAATGAACAGTTTGACATTTTCCCATATTATATTCCATTTGCCAACTTTTTGCCCACTTAACCAACAATATCTCTCTGTAAGGTGTTTGTATCCCTCTCACAACCTGTCTTTCCATAATGTTTGTGTCATCCACAATTTTGGTTACAGTATCTTTATTTCCTTCCTCCAAGTCGTTAATATATATTGTAAGCAGTTGTGGTTCCAGCACTAATTCCTATAGAACCCCATGGGTCGCCAAACTGAAAACTGCCCGAGGTCGCAGCGCAGTGGTATATAGTTGGAACAGATTTTCACTGGGAATCTTCAACGTTGAAGCTCAATATCACACAGGAAAAATCAGATGACCTGATTGCCCCCTATCCACTACACTCATTCACTCTTTATCACCAATGTACGGTAGCAATGGCGTGCTATAACAACTCACCCAGGCTGTTTCAATAGCACCTTCCAAAGCCAGAAACTCCACCACCTCTAAGAGCAGTAGATGCTTCGGAACACCACCATCTATAATTTCCCTTCATCCACATAACTTCTGGAGTCACACCTATAATGCTGCTCCTTTACTGTCACTGGGTCAAAATACTGGATCTCCCTAACCAGTAGCATTGTGGGTGTCCTCACACCAAAAAGATTGTAGTAGATCAAGGAGGCAGTTCACCACCAATTTCTTAAGGGCAAGTCAGGATGTCTGACCGAGGCAGTGATGCCCAAATCCATGAAAGAATAAATTTTTTAAAAATCATCCTGATTGTCATTTGTTCAGAACATGAATCTCAGTGTGCTCTATTTACATGACCCTTATAATAGTGTGGGATTTCTCTCTGATGTGAGGCTACCTGGCCTGTTTTTACTCAGCTTCCTTTCTTGAATACTGGGGTTATGCTTACTGTCACTTTTCTATTAAAGCCCATATCTTTAGAAGAAATCTTTAAATTTTCCTTATCAAACTGTGGCTAGATATGACCTCAGGAACTAATTAGTCACAGGAGAGAGCTGACCAGTGGACTTTATGTATAAAAAATCAGGTTTAGCAACTAAACAACATTACAGACCTAACACAGAGTAGAGCAGTACAAATCATTCCTAATATCAGAAAAGGGTAGACATCGAAAATCAAAAGAAAAATATTTTCAATAATGATTTAAATTAAATCACAGAAGCAGAACTTTCATTTAAAGCAAATAAAAAAAGTTGTTGTCAAAGTTTTATTTTGGCTCTCGTGGAAACAAGATTTTATGCAAGCATAACAACGCAGCAGTTGCTACTGGACTGGTAATCAAGAGATGAGTTTAAATTTCATCATAGTAGCTGGGGAATTTAATAAATTAATTTAAATTAATTTGCAATGGTGACCATGGCTTGTGAAGGAACTGGTTCACTGATGCTCTTAATGGAATAAAATTTGTCCCCTATACCCGGTGTGACGTATATCTAACCATAGACACACAGCAAAATGCGAGACTCTTAACTGCCCTCTGAAATAGTCTCACAAGCCAATCATTTGCATCAATACTGCCAAGAAGAAACCATAATATAAAACAAAAAGAAAACTGATGGATCAATTGGGACATCAGACTCAGAGTGAACTAAGGCAAATCCAGTCTAGTTGACCTGCAACATTTCTTCTTCCTGATACTGGGGGCAGTGGTTTTTTTCTATTCAGTTGCAGGTGGTGGGCATTGCTGGCGGGCCAGCATTTCTTGTCCATCCCTAGTTGCCCTTGAGAAGGTGGTGGAGAGCTGCCTTCTTGAAATGCTGCTGTAGATTGACCCACAATGCCATTAGGGAGAGATTTCCAGAATTTTGACCCAGCGACAGTGAAGGAATAGTAATATTTTCCCAAGTCAGGATGGTGAGTGGCTTGGAGGGGAACTTGGAGGTGGTGGTGTTCCCATATGTCTGCTGCCCTTGTCCTTCTAGATGGAACTGTAGACCAGTTAAACACCAGAGGTCATGCTCATTGGATCGTACCATACAGTCAAAGTGCCAGATTCCTCCATTATTATTACTGTGTATGTCCTGTCCTGGCAGGATGGTTTCATCAGCGATGGTGGCACATTGGAATACTGTTAGGAGAGGATGCCCCTAGGAGAGCTCAAATTGAGTGAGGAAACCAAAGGCTCAGAGACAGAAAACCTCTTCACAACTCAACAAAACTGCTACTGCAAAAAAAAAGTGAGATTTAGCCCTTTGGAGTTCACATGAGTGATTTTCACATTTGTGAGTTGGAAATAATTTTGAATAATGCGTAACTGAATGATTGTTCTTTTCACATTACAGCCAGAGACTTTTTCCTAGGGTGGAGGTAGCTATTACAAGGCGGCATAGTTTTAAAGTGAGTGCAGGTAGATATCGGGGAGAGGTAGGTTCTTTACTCAGAGAGTGGTCAGGGCGTGGAATGCATTGCCGGAGAGGGTAGTGGAGTTGGCCTCATTAGGGGCATTTAAGCAGCTATTAGATAGGCATATGGATGATAGTATAAGGTAGGGTGGCGTTAGATAGACCATAGGTTTAGGGTAAAAGTTCGGCACAACATCGTGGGCCAAAGGGCCTGTACTGTGCTGTACTGCTCTATGTTCTTTGTTCTATGTTCTATGCTCTTTGCTCTGTCTGCATTAGTACATGATCAGTGTGACATGTGATGGTTTTGAATTGGATAAACTAGAAACTGTTTAATGAATTTGCATTTATGTAGGTCCCTTTACCCTGTATTCATTTCTGACTCTACATTACCCTGAACAGAGGAGAGTCAGATGTTCATGAGAGAGATACAAGATGAGAAGAGCCAGGGAGGTGACATTGAGCTGGAGATCCAGACGTATTGGAATTTTTGCAGTATTAGAATTTTGTGTTCTGCAAATTTGCAGCCCCCTGCCTGGGGACCACTTTGCAAAGCTGTCTGGCCTAGTTCATCCTTTTCTTCATCAAACTCACAACCAGAGAATGGGGCTGTCTCCGTCAAATTCACCTCTATTAGAATTTCCTCTTTCAAGAGGGCCAGGATGTAGCAGGCATTGCAGACAATGACCATAAGTGAAGCTCTACTAGACCCATAGGTTGATGTCACTTTCATGTCCCGATGGCTTTATGCCAGATTTTACATTTGTACAGGATACCCGGGATCCTGATTTCGGAATACAAAATCCAAACTAATCCATGTTCTGTTGTTCTTAATTGGGTTTGTTCCTGTAGTTCAAAGCAAAACATGTAATATAAATCAATTATAGTTCAGTGTCAAAACGTTGAGGCAGGATTAACAACAAAATTTGCAAAAGGAGATGAAGTTCATAAATCTTACAAGGTTATTCTATAGAACATTCTTATAGTGATTAATCTGTTTTGCAGATTACAGCAAAAAGAAACCACAGTTTGTAAGAACTGTGAAAATACACAGTGACAAAATTATAATCATAATTATTGCAGAGCATGTTGGGAACAAACATTAAGTTCTTCTGCATTAATCTTTTATTCACCACTATCAGTTAAGTTTGCATCAAAATTTTATGTCATTACCAAATTTACAATGTTGCACGCAAGCCTCTCCTGGTTATGTTGCTAACTGGAAAAATGAAAAAAAAAGTGCTCTGGTGTCAGATGAAAAGATGAGTCAGATCAAACTTGAGCTCTTTACTTCCTTAAATTTCTTTTTCAAATAAATTTTAGCTGATAGAATTCAGCTCAGACAGAATTGTACTGAGATAGTTACAACTTCGACACAATCCTTTGGTCACAGATGAAGAAAGGTAACCCAGAAAAATGAAAACAAAATCTACATGCACCTCAACACAATATTAAATTGTAGAGATTGTGATTCATAACATGGGATTTATCACAAAGTATTTGAATCAAATTTTATATTGGAGGTGGAAGATGGGAGCTGGGTTTGTTTCTGGGTAAGAATCTTGCCTCTGTTAGGAAACTGATCACATGTAAGATTTTTGTATGCTATCTTTCATTGGTATGGAGACTAATTTCCAGTCCAAATGGACTTTGTGGGATTGGAAACTGAGGTGAGCGTAATAAAGTGTGGGAGTTGCTTTGAAGATCTGAGGCTGCGTGGACTGCCAGAACATGTAGGAATTATGCCAGCAACCGGGAGAGTGAGTACACACATGATCGAAGCTCTGTGATGCTCACAGCCTAGTGGGCCGTTGAGAGACTGAAAGCATTTCTGCTTAATGAATCTGATTGAGCACTTCCTGCATGTCCTGATGGCATGATGAATGGAGTCAATGGTATACAGTGGCAGGGTGGATTTACCAAAGGCAGCAAAACGCAATGTCTTCTGCCCCTGCAGAGACAGCATTTTTTATGAAATTAACAGTATTTTTCGGCTCTGGAAGTGAAAGGAGAGCAGTGACCAGAGAGATACAGTGGTGAGCTGTCATCTGCAAGATGTCAACAACATCCACATCTGATCATTGGTGACAGCCACAAAGACCAAGGCTACAATGATATTGATGGCCATTGGCAGGGTAAGGCAAGCAGTGCTGCTAGTTGCAAGGTCTATGTGATGAGCTCAGAGATCTCTGTAACCATCTTCCTGGACTGTCCTTCAGCACTGGTTTCTGCTCATCACCAGGAAGTTTCACTTCTGGTTTTAGATTCTGTGTTGACAATATAGCCACCATTGACGTCAGTTTGTTTCTTCTTCCTGTGTTGTCCTGCTGCTCTGCCTTTCTTGAGGCATGGAGTTGCCCTTCATTGCCACAGGGAACAAAATCTGATAGCTGTGCCCTTATTGTCAGCTGCAGCATTGCTTTTCATACAGTTGGGTGTCCAATTGTTCTCGGTAGTTATGCCCTTTTATCATGGGACGGCACCATGGCTCAATGGTTAGCATTGCTGCCTCACAGTGCCAGAGACCTGGGTTCAATTCCACCCTTGGGTGACTATCTGTGTAGAGTTTGCAGATTCTCCCTGTGTCTTTGTGGGTTTTTTCTGGGTGCTCTGGTTTCCTTCCATGGTGCAAAGCTGCGTACGTTAGGTGGATTGGCCATGCTAAATTGCCAATAGTGTCCAGGGATGTGCAACCTTGGTGGATTAGCTACGTGAAATGTAGGGGGATATGGTAAAGGAATGTGGGTGTGGGTGTGGGTGGGACCGTCCTTCAGAAGGTCAACACAGACTTGATGGGCTAAATGGCTTGCTTCCACACTGTAGGGATTTGATGGATTCCATGATTTACCACCATAATGCCAGGTGGTTGAAGACAACATTCAGTGTTCAAACACTGCGTGCCAACTCTTTTTGTCACTTGTAAAGGGCATTTCTTTTTGAAATTCTGAGTCCCCTTTTGGCCTGTTTCCTTATGGGACTGGGATAAGGCCTTGACTGCCTCCCATTTCGTACCCACCTCCTTACAGTTGTTCAAAAGCTGACAGCTTTTGAAACTCATTTTCCACCTTAGTGAGGCCATCAAAATTAATTTTAATAACTTGGGCTGGAGAAGGAGGTGGAAGACCAGTTAAAGAGGCTCACGGATTTCAGAAACTGTCACTTTCTGCATAGTTGAAACCTTTTACTAATTGCTATGTGGTTAAATAGTATGGTCCAATTTAAACACAGGCTAGTTCTGGAAAATGACAAAGGTGGCAAAAGGCATCAGCTGACAAGGTGCACTTGGAGACAGGAAATGGAGTCTGTCTTTCTGCAGTACTCCAAAGTAACAATCTGATCTCTCGAAAGGGCTGCCCTGTGTGGTGAGAGTTGGGTTTGAGTTGAGGAACACAGTTAAACTATTGTTTCATGTTAAGGGCAGCAGAAGAGGGCTACCTCGTATTTACAATATGGTCACTATGCTGCAGGACTTAGCAAGAAGTGCAGAAAACAATGAAAAAAAAACTGGCAATTGCCACTGTCAGACTACCTGACAGCACCACTTTTGAGTTGGAGGTTGTACACGATTATGCCATGAAATGTTGTCTATCAAATTCTTTCATTTTCAATAGTGGTCTGTGCCATGCCCTCAAACACTTTACTGCTCTTTCTTTGTGCATCACGCATGCTCAAACTTAAACAGGATGCACATTCAATCTGCAAATTATAATTGACATACTTGCTGTGCTCACATTTTCAAAAGGTTCATGCCTAAAATTATTGGAACATGACTGACATAGTAATGGTCATTTACCACAAATGGTATGAGTTTCCAGGTGGCTCTGTTCAATAACTCCTCTGTTTGAAAGCTTGCAATGGAAATAGAGAAGGATACACTGACCTATTCAAGTTTCATTTCTGTGTAGGCAGCATGTTGGTTGTTAATCCATATGATTAATGTGGTGGAGCACAAAGAGACAGAAGAGCATGGTATCCAGCAGTCACTCTATGTGTGCTGCATGTTTCACTACATTAGCTGCAGATCTGAAATTGGTGACAACATCAGTCAGGTGAATTTTTACAACTATTTCTAGATAGGCATGACCAGGAGTGCAGATACATTTCTGGATATGTTGGTAAGAGGGGGCAACCTGGTTTCTTTCCTGCTTGTGTCTTTTTCTCATACTTTCATTGAGATTTTACTCTTTCAACTTGTGCTTGTGATGCTTCTCAAACCAACTACTACATTAAATTTTACATTGAGTCGTCGAATCCCACAAGCCACTTTGCTCAGATGTAACTGATTACTCCATACACTCCTATGAAATTTTGTAACGTAGCAGTTCCATTCCCATGACCTGCTCATTATTCCTGCTCAGCTGAGGTTTTGGATTTCTTCCATGCAGTCATCATTCTGGTGCATTAGCATACAATATTCAGCTATTTTAGACTTTGATTAATGACAGAACACAATAAAATGATTTGATTTTAAAAAAATATTAAATGCCAGGTAAGTCAGTATTAAAGATATACGATTAATCCAGAAATTTTTAAGAAAGTGTAGAAGCTTTCAGAGCTCCATCTTCCATGCCTTTTCCTTTAGGCTCCATGCAGCTGGATGAAAGCCCTAATTCATCGTAACGAGATGGAAAATGGAGTTAGATATTAGTTAATTGGATTATATATGTGTAGTTTTAAATAAGGTGGTTTTTTTTGGCATGTCCATTTCAGACCAGTTCTAAAGGTATAATTGAGAATCACAGCAGAACATAAGTACTATAACTTTCAGTACCTGAGTCAAGTTTTGTAATCTCCAGATGCATTGTGCCCCAGCAGCTTTTGTCACCAGAAAATATTCTTGTACGAATTGATTTTCAGGTTTCATTGGAAGTTATAATATTGTGGTGCAAATTTCATTTCTGCATTGGCTGAATTCCAATGTATCAGTATTTTCTAAAACGCGATCTGGGTATTTTAGAGAAATGAAAGCTCATGACTGTTATTGAGCATGCATTAATCATGGACAATTGCCCATTTTCACATTTTTGACAACTACATAGCAAAGGGTCAGCCTAAGTGCATGGAAAGTAGCAATAAAAAAACTGGACAAAAGTGGGCCAGAAAGCAGGAACAGGATGTACATGGAGTTAATTAAATTAGTTCAAAACCAGTCAATTGTGGCAAATTAAGACAATCATTTTCACACACTAACAATGTATGCCAAAACAGTGCTACCAAAAACAAAATACAGCATTCATTGTGCATCACATTGTCAGGGACAGCATTAAAAAAAGCACTAGGAAAATGAACAATAATCCAGTTAAAATTATTCTGAAGCAAATTGAGAACCTAACCTTTAGACCATGATTTTTGTATATATTATAGAGTTTATCATTGCATGATATTAATAGTATTATATTTGTTTAATTTTCTACATTGATTGTCAGGTGTCTCAAAATACAGTGAAAAGCTTTGTTTACAAGTGGTACAGGCAGATCACAGCAAGCAAAGGATGCACAGATCAAAAAGACTTAGAGTTACATTGCAGGTTACTTTATTTAAAGCTAGAGCCGATTCAACAGTTTGACAATGGCTGGAAAGAAGCTGTTCCTGAACCTACTTGTGCATGTGTTCAAGCTTCTGTATCTTCTGCCTGACGGAAGAGGTTGTAGGAGAACATTACTGGGGTGCGATGGGTCTTTGATGATGTTGGCCGCCTTTCCGCGGCAGCAAGCCATATAAATGGAGTCCATGGATGGAAGGTCGGCTTCTGTGTTGTCGGGGCTGTGCACACCACCTTCTGTAGTTTCTTATAGTCCTGGGTAGAGCAGTTGCCATACCAGACCATTATACACCTGGACAATATGCTTTCAAAGGTGCATCTGTAGAAGTTGGTGAGGGACCTTATGGCCATGCCAAATTTCCTGAGCTGCCTGAGGAAGAAGAGGTGTTGTTGTCCCTTCTTGACTGTCGCATTTAGGTGGGAAGTCCAGGGCAGGTCGTCAGATATCGTCACTCCGAGGAACTTGATGCTGTTCACTCTTTCAACCTCAGTTTCATTGATGTATTTGGGATGTGCTCTCCGGCTTTCTTTCTGAAGTTGATGATCAGTTCTTCTCTTTTTCCAATATTGATAGACACATTTTTTTCATTGCACCGTGTCAACAAGCCCATTATCTCCCTTCTGTATTTTGACTCGTTATTAGACATCCGCGCAACTATGGTGGTGTCATCAGCAAACTGGTAGATGGCATTCATTCAGAATTTGGCAACACTGTTGTGGGTGTGCAGGGAGTACAGTAGGGTGCTGAGGATGCATCCCTGGGGGACTCCAGTGTTGAGTGCTATTGTAGACAAGGTGCAGTTACCTATTCTCAATAATTGCAGCCAGCTGTTCAGAAAGCTGAGGATCCAGTTGCAGAGGACGGAGCCGAGACCAAGGTCACGCAGTTTTTAGATCAGTCTGGAGGCGTTAATGGTGTTGAAGGTGGAGCTGTAGTCAATGAGCAGGAGTCTGACATAGGTGTCTTTGTGGTCCAGATGTTCCAGAGATGAGTGCGGGGCTAGGGGTATGGCATCTCCTGTGGACCACTTATGTCGGTAAGCAAACTGTAGGGATCGAAGAAGGTTGGGAGACTGCAGTTGATGTGGGCCATGACCAGCCTCTCAAAACACTTCATGATTATTGAGGTCAGAGCTATTGGGTGGCAGTCATTAAGCACATTGCATGTGATTTCTTGGATATGGGGATGATGGTGGTCTTCTTGAAGCAGGTGGGGACTTTGGTTTGTAGGAGGGAGAAGTTGAAGATGTCAGTGAATACCATGCATAGCAAGCAAAAAGAACTTAGCACCATCCATGTATTCGTTTCACAGTCTGCCCCCACATTAATCCAGCTGCAAATGATAACTCACATTAACCAATGACAATAAATGATAGCTGGGTAAAGAGCTATTATTACAGGTAAGCGAAAATAATATTTTACCAGCTGGTCCAGATAATTGCAGAACAATATTTTATTCTCTGAAACAAGAAGGAGGGGATATTCATCCTGAGGTGTTCCAACAAATTCTCCATCTGTGCAGAGGAAGATGTTGTCAAAAATAATGACTTCGGGTGCAGGGATATAGTTCCTTTAAAGTTGTGTCACAGGTAGACAACGTGGTATAGAAGGCAATTGGCACGCTTGCCTTTATTGGTCAGACCATTAAATATAGTTTGGGGGCATCATGTTATGGCTGTACAACACATGTTATGGCTGTAGGGCCACTTCTGCAGTACTGTGTACAATTCTGGTCACCTTGCCGTAGGAAGGACGTTTAAAACTGGGCACGTTGAAGAAAAGGTTTACAAGGATATTGCCGGGACTGGTGGGTTTGAGTTGTTATGCAAAGCTAGATAGAACATAGAACATAGAACAGTACAGCACAGTACAGGCCCTTCGGCCCATGATGTTGTGCCGACCTATTATCCTAATAAGATCAATGTATCCTGCATACCCTACATTTTACTATCCTCCATGTGCCTATCCAAGAGCCACTTAAAAGTCTCTAAATTATCTGACTCCACTACCACTGCCGGCAGCGCAATCCACATACCCACCACTCTCTGTGTGAAGAACCTACTTCTGACATCTTCCTTATACCTTCCTCCAATCACCTTAAAATTATGCCCCCTCGTAATAGTCATTTCTGCCCTCATAAGACCTGCCCTCCAGTCCAGACAGCATCCTGGTAAATCTCCTCTGCAACCTCTCTAAAGCTTCCACATCTTTCCTATAATGAGGTGACCTGAACTGAACACAATCTTCCAAGTGTGGTCTAACCGGAATTTTATAGAGCTTTAACATAACCTCACGGCTCTTAAACTCAATTCCCCTGCCAATGAAAGCCAACACACCATAAGCCTTCTTTACAACCCTATCAACTTGAGAAGCATCTTTGAGAGATCGATGGCCGTGGACCCCAAGATCCCTCTGTTCTTCCACACTGCCGAGAATCCTGCCATTAAACCTGTATTCTGCATTCAAATTCAACCTTCCAAAATGAATCACTTCACACTTTTCTGGGTTGAATTCCATCTGATACTTCTTTGCCCAGCTCAAATAGGCTGGGACATTTTACCTTGGAGTGTAAGAGGCTGAGAGATAGCCTAGAGGTTTATAAAATAATGAAAGGCATAGATAAGGTGAAGCAACAAGGTATTTTCCCCAGGGTAGGGGAGTCCAAAATTAAGGGCATAGGTTTAAGGTGAGAAGGGAAAGATTTGAAGGAGACCCAAGGGGCAAATCTTTCAGGCAGGGTGGTGCGGATATGGAATGAATTGCCAGAGGAAGTGTTAGAGGTGAGTACAATTACAACATTTAAAGACATTTTAATAAATACATGAAATGGAAGCATCTAGGAGGATATAGGCCAAACACAGGCAAATGGGACTAGTTCAGTTTGGGATACATGGTCAGCATGGACACGTTAGACGTTTCTGTGCTGTATGACTCGATGATTCTATTTGACAGGAAAGACAATGAGTAGAAGAAGAAATGTAAGCATGGCTATTTTGTCTTTGAAACTACTCCATAATGTCAACTAAAGATTTGCTTTGAAACGGTAACTTTTAGATAAGATAAACAACTGCACTGTCTAAAGAAATCTAATTTTTTCTCTTGAGCAATGGAATGATAACATAAACAGCTCGTAATATCATTATTGAAATATTCTCAATATCAAAGCCTAAATACTTGAAAACCTTATCACACCAGGGCATGTTCTTTCGGACAAGCTTCATTAGAAGAGTACAAAACACATCAGAGATTCAAGGAAAGAAAACACCCATTTTTATATCTATCTACATCAGCATCTTTGAATCAATACATATTGCACAATTAATTTGCTGAAAGTACATGCAATCATTTGTCAAAATATTTAGGAATGAAAGCTAAAAAGGGGAAGAATTGCAGAAAGAAACATTGGAATATTTGGGCAAACTTGGGTAGTCTGATAAAACTAGGCTCTTTGTTTTTAAAGGGACAAAATCCTGAAGGTAAACTGTTTGATTGTTATTTAATCACTCCAGAGCTCCCACAAATATTGCAAATGGTTTACCACTGGCTTGTGGGCTGGGCTGGCCATTAAATTCAGCTCATAAAGTGCTTCTCATAACCTCAAGGTGCTTCACAGCCAATGCAGTACTTTTGAAATTGGCAAATACAGCAGTCATTTTGCATACTGCAAGGACAACAAAAATAACATGGGAGAAATGATGTGATTTGCACTTTTTTGCAATTTCAGGTAGAGGCAGTAGACTTGCTGCTCGAATGGGCAAAGTCCATTCTGAATTGAGAGCAATACTCCATCCCTAAAGTAATCTTATGTAGGAAAAAGACAAAGTTAATTATTTGAAACTGCTGAAACTCAAGGGAAGATTGATCCTCAGCAGTAACCAATTTCAGTTTTAAATATTGTGGATGTTTAACAGCTATATCTAATTGCAAGCTTTTCTAAACTTCTTTTGCCCCAGATTAAAGTTCAATGGAGAACAAGGTGTATTCGCTTTATCCTGTGTTTTTATTTCTGGATTATAGCTCTATTGACGTGATCATTCAATGGGGCTGAACATTTTAGTTGTAGATCAAGCACTGATCCAGTTTCTATGCAGGAAAGTTAGTGAACGTTTTAAAAAAGTTATTTTACTTACAACAATATTTAATTTGAATATTTAATAATTGTTAAACCTGTTGTTATTATTTTCTTTTGTTTAATGTTTTCTTTGACAAATCTATAACTACAAATAACATCATATCATAATCATGTTTTTATTATGAGAAGTGCCTGAGATGGATGAGGGTCTTATTCTTCTTCCAAGAGTTAAGTTATGATAGCAAGTCTTCTCTTCAACCATTTGCTCAACAATAATACCGGACATTGGTACTTTGGGAAGCTTTGTGAGCAGGGTTCTTGAAGATAGAGAGAGATCTGATGCAAAACTGAAAGTTGTAATTGTGACCATCAGTTATGTTATAACTCACAAATTTCTATTTTCTCACAATGAAACAAATAGATTGTGAGAGATATGTACAAAGAAGGGGAAAAGTCCCAACATAGGCAATGTTACTTAAAAATACACTGTTCAGTGAATCTTGGTATCTTGAGAAGTTGGAGATTATCTTTATCATTTCCTCTCAAATAACCCAGTTCTAGGTCCAAATCATAATCTTCATTAGCTACCCAATTTGACAGGAATTGGACTTTGAATAAGGCTCAAAAGATAATTGAATCCTGTGAGTAACATTTGTCTTCTGATTTACCTGATAGTTATAGCTCTGACAACTATTTACTTCAGGTAAAAGGTTTTGAAGTCATTTTTATTTGAAGCAGATTTAGAGAAAAGAACAGTTTTAACATGTTGGTTGACATGACGATGAAAAAGCATGTAGCTGTTCTAAGCTTTTCTGTTTTAATATAATGGATGGGTTCACTGCTTCTAAATTATTTTCATTGGTCACTGAAGTTTCATTAATGGCATCCATTTTAAGCACTTTTAATATAATTGATGAATATGTAGAGAATAATGGATCCTGAAAGTGATTACAAGGATGTAATCTAATCAAGTGGTTCAGATGATGTCATATGCCACAAGAGTGAAGCTTTAAAAGTTTATAACCGTCACTTGAACCCTCTGATTATATTATAGCCTTGAACTTGTTCAAGAAAGAATATTAATGTTTTTTAATCTAGTGTTGATTATCACATTTACCAGAGTCAGTATATATTTGTAAAACATTTTAATAAAATCCTAATTACCTGAAGCTACATTGTGCTGTAAGAACCATGTTTACTCAATATACAGGGACATTAGACTTTTTTTATTTAAATTTATGAATGTTTTTGCAAAAATGTTTAATGAAGTCTAAAAATTGTTTTCCCCAGGCAATTAAACACACATTTTAAAAATTAATGCAAGATATAAAAATATCTGCATATTGAAATTAGCATTGTTATTGTGTTGTGTTAAATCAGAACTACATGAGTGATTATTCAACAAATACATTACATGTGTCTGAAATGAATACTTGAGATTAGCCAAAATATTAACAAAAGTATCATATTATAGATTATTATAGTAGTCAGACCTATGTGAAGAGATCTGTCCTGCTGCATTTGGCATTTAGCAGAGGGTAAAATAATAATTTATCCTTTGTTGGACACCAAACAACAAGAGATTCTATTTTTTTTTAATTTTCATTCATGCAAAATAGATAATCTCTTTGCTTGCCATTTTGATCGTGGATTATGATCATGGTTAAGTTTTCTCAAAGTTCATTTACACTACAAATAGTGTTTTTTTATTTCAAAAATATACTTTATTCATAAAAACTTTGAATATATATACATTGCCACAAAAGCAAATCAGTTCTGTACAGTTGCATAACAAATAAACAAAATAAAAACATTGGACTTTGACTCTATCCAACTGTTTTATACATACAATACCAATATTTACATATATTTGAGATACTGGGATGGTCTGATAACTGAACAAATAGTGTTAATGAAGTCCATCACTACAGATAAGGCTCAACTTAGCTCCAGTGAGGAAATGTCCAAGATTCAGCAAGACACAGTCCCATATTTACATGGTTTTGACCCTTTGTGGAATGTAATTACAAAACTGAGATTAACAAATCCAGATGGGGAGAAGGAGATGCAAAGGGGACTGTCTCTTCAAATTTATGTATCAGGAGTTGGTTTAAATACTTAAAGTGGGCATGCTAATGACCTCAATTTGAAAATAATTCAATTTTAACTGCTAGGAAAGTAAGTCTACCTTTTGTTATGAAACTAATTGGGCAAGTTAGAGTTTGAGCTCAGATGTTTACACAGTAGCTGAAACAATGCATTAATTCTTATCACAACTAGTCAGTGGGCCTTTTCAGCTTGGATAACAGAATGCCTGTCTGCTTACCCTGCGCCAAGTACAGAAATCAAATAATTGATAGTTATTGAAGAAAATTTATAGAATGGATTTTAAGATTAACGGGAGTCATTCAGCAAAGGCAATATAATCTACATTAATTAACAAGTGAATCATAATTGCTAGACAACAAGGTGCAGGGCTGGATGAACACAGCAGGCCAAGCAGCATCATAGGAGCTCCTATGATGCTGCTTGGCCTGCTGTGT
>NC_063350.1:40927277-40961545 GCF_021869965.1 Rhincodon typus | reverse complement strand
GCAGCATCATAGGAGCTCCTATGATGCTGCTTGGCCTGCTGTGTTCATCCAGCCCTGCACCTTGTTGTCTCGGATTCTCCAGCATCTGCAGTTCCTACTATCTCTGATTCAATCATAATTGCTAGCTAGTATTGTAACTACAAAAACATTATACACAACATAATTTTTCGTAGGGAGAATTGAAGGCATTTCTTGACTCCTAATAAATTATTATGCAAGTTCCCTTCTCTTAGTACAATGAAAACTTGCCTTCATCTTCAATTATACTGAATACGATTTGAGTTGGGTAAGGAAATTTAGTAAATATGAGCTGACGGATTGCTGGGGAATGCTCCAATTAATGGATCCTCTGTTTAAAAGGCAAATCTGATATGGCAGTTGGCTATCTGAGGGAAGGTTGGGATATATATTAAATAGAGGCTTTCATAGCATTCTAACAGCCAAGTCAAGCTGCTTACAACAATTTTGACAAATTCTTCCAACTTGGCAAGAGCCTTTAAAACATCAAATTGAAATTGAAAAGAATCCTTGGATCTTTGAACGGTATTCCACGCAAAATGAATGACTCTTCTTATGGATAAAGGTTACAAAATATTCAGCAAGGTGAGGGATGAGGTCATAGCACAAATACAGTAAGAGACTCTTGCTGTTAAAATTACATAATTTTAATTGGTTTCCAATTTGATTAGATATCTCACTTAAAAGGCACGCATAATAATTAATTAGAAAATCCTTCACAGATTCTATAATATTATTTGTAGAATGCTTAAAGTCAGCTAATTGGTATAAGTTATATTAAGCTCACTCGTATATTCTGACGCTGTTTTGGGAGTAGTCAAGAGAACTTTTGACAGGCAAGATGGAGTATCCCTGAATAAAGATACAAGGTATGCTAATTGAGAGATAGAGCTCATTAGTCTTCATACATAATGAGCTTGTTAACAATTTTGTACAGGAATGGTATTGTAGCACAAAGAAAATTGGAACTTGACATTTTACACTCACGCAACAAGTGTTCCGCCACAGCTAGTCTGCTCCTGACCTCAGTATAAACTTGGTCCAATCATGAACAAAAGAGCTGTATTCTGGGGCTGAGCTGAGAGTGACTGCCCTTGACATCAAGAAAGCATTTGACCCAGCATCAAAGAATCCCAACTGAACTCAACTCATGGAAATCAAGTGACGAACTCTTCACTGGTTGAAGCCATATGCAGCATAAAGGAAGATGATTGTGGGTGTTGGCAATCAATCATCTCAGTCCAAGAATGTTATTGCAGGACTTCCTTTGGGTAGTGCCATGGCACCAACAATTTATAACAGCTTCACTAATGACCTTGCCTCCATTTTAAAAAGTCAGAAATGGAATGTTTGCTGATGACTTCAGCACCATTTGCAACTTGTTCGGTACTGAAGTAAACCCGTGTCCAAATGCAGCAAGATCTGGAAAATATCCAGACTTAGGCTGACAAGGAGCAAGTAATATTTGTGCCACACACATGCCAGACAGTGACCATCTCTTATTAGAGAGAAACAAACCATTGACCTTTGATATTCATAGGAGTTACATTACCTGAATTCCCTATTATCAACATACCAGGAGTTATCATTGACTAGGAACTGAACTAGACCAGCCCCGTAAGTAATGTGGCAAGAAGGGTAACACAGAAGCTAAGAATTCTGTGAGTAAATCACCTCCTGTATTTCCATTCATCATTAGCAATACATAAGTCAGAAGCAAGATCAAATACTTTCTACTTGCCTGGACAAGTGCAGTTCCAACAAAAAGCTTGACATCACCGAGGACAAAGTATTGTTACCCCATTCACTCACCAGTGTCAATATTCACTTCCTTCATCACTAATGCACCACGTCAGCAATGTGTACCATTTACAAGATAAGCTGGAATAATTCACCAAAGCTTCTTCGCCAGCACCTTCCAAATCCATGAACTCTACCACCTAAAAGGGCAAGGCAGCAGATGCATGAGAACATCACCACCTGCAATTTCCCATCTCGATTGAACATTATCCCAACTTGAAGAATATTGCTATTCTTTCGCTGTTGTGGGTCAAATTCCTGGAACTTCATTCCTAACAGCACCACAGGTGTTTCTACACATGAAGGACAGCAGCAGCCCAATAAGATAGCTCACCTTCAAGGACAGTTAGACTTAACCAGTGATAATCAAATCCATGGACAAATAAATAAAAGCTACCTGAAATTTACAACACTGCTGGGTTTTTTTTGGGAACTCTGATAATGTGGTCCATTCTTTTCATCAAAATAGGAAAGTTCAGGATCATTTCATGCAAATCAGTGTCATAAGAATTTTTGCAAACTTTGGAGTACAAAAGGGTGGAGCAAGCCTGCATATTTATGTTCTGTCCTACTTCTTACATTAAAGAACAAAACCATTGATATAAGGAAATCTTGTAGCTTAGTTGCAAATAATAATAAACTCAAAAGGAGGTTCATACCCTTCCTGGGTCCACAAAACACAATATCTGCAAAACCCAGTACTCTATTGACACCAACTGAAGTCATTATCACCATCTGAGTCTATCTTATTACACATTCCAGCAACCAGATTTTTAATTCTTTCCAACCGGTGAGCAGCATGATGATGAAGTCAGATCTCTCCATGACAACTGATGATCCCTTGGTCTGACTACATCAGCTAATAATAAAGCTCACATTAACTCATCTTCCCCTGTAGAATGCCATATTTAAAAAAAAGAAACTAGCCCAGTGATACTGCCACAATTTATTTAATGCTGAAAGGCCTTATTGCTGTGTTTCATATCTCGGAGGTATGCAGCAGTGACACCAGTTTCTATCTTTAAACTTGAGTTTTTATTTACGGTGCTTTAAAACGCTGCTCTTTCACACTTCCACCTGCTTATTTTCAGTTTAGTTTCTGTTTCTCTATATCTACACTCAAACTTGATTAAAAGCGTAGAGAAAAAGAAGAATAAACAGATGCAATCAAACATCAAACAACTGAATAATTGAATACTACATCTTTTACCCCTAGTCAAACTAAATAATCTTTTTTTAAATCAAACCATCCTCAATGTATCTCCCATGTATTTCAAATCTCTTTTTAAGAGTTTAGCATGCCTATTTTGGTAAATTCTTTGCGGTTTGAAGGTTGTCGATGTCCACATAGAGCAACAAATTTAAGTTTGTGATTCTGAGTGATCATCTCAAGAAAGCAGATGATCAACATTGCAGTCACTCATTGGAAAAGAAAATGTATCCTCATAATCATTGCTGTTAAAATATCCTGGTCAGCTCTGTATTGAACATCTCAGGTTCCATTTTGCCTTTTCATCCAACAAATAAGCATAGGTACAAAGAAACTACTTGAACTATTATGATCCTGATGGAGGTAATGAGAGTTTGTGGTCATGATTTAGCCATTCATATTGTGGTTGGCTTATGTTCATTCTGACGTTCTCACTGGCTAACAGTGATGGATTAATAGTGGTCAGTTGCATGGGAAAGTTGGTCCCACTTATGCACAGTCTATCAGCAGACACACAGGCTCTCATTAGATTCATGTTTTTATCTGTTTTGAAAAGGTCCAGGCTGCAGAGACCTCCAGATTCTGCCTTATTTCAAGGAATTGTCATTGATAAGTCCCCTTGCTATGCCGCAACTGCTGGATCCAATGCAAAAGCTCTACCAGGCCACAAGACCAGAGATCCAGCAATTTTATAGCAAATCCTCCATTCTGGTTTCTTCCATCAGTTGAAATGATTTCTCTATCTACTTGATCAAATCCCTTTTTCATTTTAAACACCTTGATTATATTATCCCTCAATATTCTAAACTCAATGGAGTACAAACCAAGTTTGTGTAACTTGTCCTCATAAATGAGCCAGTTAAGTTCCAGTGTCACTCCTGCTCCTCTTGGTTGACATGTATGGTACCTATAGAGAATAAGCATTTTCCAGCAATTAAATTTGAAAGTCTTGTTTGAATTGCTTTGTATTTCTGACACCTGTCCTGCCACATGACAGTCTTTCTTATACATGCCCTCTAATGTAGGATTGTTTTCTGTTCTTAATGTTTTTCATTTATTCATGGGATGAGGATGTTGCTACCGAGGCCAGCATTTATTGCCATTCCCTAACTACCGGGAGGGTAGTTAAGAGTCAACGACATTGCTGAAGACCTGGAATCACATGTAGGCCATCGGTAAGGATGGCACTTTCCCTCTCCAAAGAACATTGGTGAACCAGTTGCTTTCTAACAATAAACAATGGATTCGTGGTCATCATTAGATTCTTAATTCCAGACTTTTAAAAAAAATTGAATTCAAACACCACCATCTGCCATAGCAATACCCAAACCTGTGTCCCCAGAACATTGCCAGGGTCTCTGGTCCAGCAATAGTACCACTAGGCTGTCATCTCTTTTGTTAAGGCTTCAACTTCAAAGGCCTGGTCATCAAGTTGGAGAAACAGGATAACTATGCTTGATATCAAATACTGGCCCCATTATTGAACATGTAACATGCAGGAGCAGAACATTTGGGACAACAAATCCAAAGATTGACCATCTATTAGACTAAACGGGAATTCATTGGAATTAAAATATCAGCTTCATGCTTTGTAATCTGCTTATTATATATGTTGCACCAGTTATTGATCAGCATTTACTGATATAATTTGCATTTCAAACCCAAATAAAATCCCATTTATTCAAAGACTTCTGAGTCAGCTGGTGCAGCAGAAATGAGCAATTGATGAGGGATTATTCCATGCAAGAACAGTAATAAATCTACAAAGCTCAATATCTCTAGAGTGACAAAACAGAAAGGAAACTTTATTCAATTTAAAATATCTTTTGATGCAATTCTAATGTTTTTTAAATGCTATACTTATGAGCTCTATTTCCAATAACTCCATTCTCTTTGAGAAAAAAACATTCTACAGTTGATCATCCTAATATCCTAAAATCTTTCTTATACATGCCCTCTAATGTAGGATTGTTTTCTGTTCTTACTGTTTTTCATTTATTCATGGGATGAGGATGTTGCTACCTAGGCCAGCATTTATTGCCATTCCCTGACTGCTGGGAGGGTGGTTAAGAGTCAACCACATTGCTGCAGACCTGGAGTCTCATGTAGGCCATCGATAAGGATGGCACTTTCCCTCTCCAAAGAACATTAGTGAACCAGTTGCTTTTCAACAATAAACAATGGATTCATGGTCATCATTAGATTCTTAATTCCAGACTTTAAAAAAAAATTGAATTCAAACACCACCATCTGCCATAGCAATACTCAAACCTGTGTCCCCAGAACATTACCAGGGTCTCTGGTCCAGCAATAGTACCACTAGGCTGTCATCTCCTCTTTTGTTAAGGCTTCAACTTTTGCTTGTGTTCTGCCATTTCCTTTTGCGATCCCTCATAGGCACTTCCCCTGAGTTCCCCCAATTGCTCATCAATCTGAAATTAATGTTCATCTCACCACATCATTTCTTTCTTGCCCAAACCACACTTGGATCAAAGTGTCCAAGATCAGCAGAAAGGTTATCATGTCATAAACAGAACTTCAAGTGCATTCCTGTATTCTTTAGATTGGCTTGTGCAAAAGATCAAACAAGCAAAATTCTAGAAAGCTGTTCATTGTTAATCACCTCCATTACTGTTTACGTGGTTGAATTTTGTAGCTAATGTTAAGCAATTGTTAAGTGTTTGCGGCACTGAATAGGGGCCACAAAACCTTGAAATTACAGCATGAGCTCAAACTATCTTGTGCTACCTAAGGCACGTCTGCACCTTTTGAAAGGACATGCATTTTGTGTGAAGATGATGGTGGAATTAATTGCACGAGAGAGTTTAATATGAGAAAGACAGGGGAATGACACAACATTACCGCACACAGCAACGAAGATCTTAGTGCAGGAGATTGGCAGGAAGAGATAAATCATCCATCCACAAATTATAAGACCTTTTCCTGACAAACAATATGCACTTATATGATGTAAACTAAAGCGCTGTGGACAAAGAACAGAAAAGTGGCTTTGGCTGGATAGCTCCTTTTTTAGCTAAAACACACATGGATGACATTTCATAGGAGTCCTTCTCCAAATGTTCACTTTTGTTCTTCTACAGCTTGTCCCCCACTGCTCAATCTTATTGTAATGCTATGGGTTAAGGGGGATATTAACAATGGCAGTTGTGAATCATAAACAAGATTTTCACATGAATCGTCATACTAGATTTTACTAGAAATAAAGCAAATATCAGTTTTGTTGAGTTTCATGGAAGGAATCTTTCTGTAAGATCTTCCACTCTGCATAAAAGGAGTTTCTCGCTACTGCTGGGATATCCCAGGTTTCATGATGCCAGCACCATCTTTGACTCCCAGCCATGCATTTGGTCATGCACTGGCTGTCCAGTGTTGTCCTTCACTTTCAAAATCAAATGTTTTCAAGAAGGAGTTATATACAGCTCTTGGGGCTAAAGGATAAAAAGGTATGGGGAGAAAGTGAGAACATGAAATTGAATTGAATGACCAGCCATGATCATATTGAATTATAGATGGGCTGACTGGCCTCCTTCCGCCTCTATTGTTCCAAAGCAAACCACACTGCTATTGAGATAATGGTTCAGGGTAACACATTGGGCAGAAGGTTCGTACGGTCTGTGCATGTGCGTGCGTATGTATGTGAACAAAGTCAGAAATTCAATTTGTGAACAGATAGATATACTCTCATGTTGGTTGCAACTGACTGAGTGAAGAAAACCAAAGGAAATTAACATTATTCAGACTTGCATTTCAGCAGAGAACAAAAGTTTTGTAATTTACTGCATGGAATAAAGAAAGGGGCTTGAACTCAGCCTGAGTTTTGTTTTCAGGGAAAAAGCTAAAGAAATCTATTGTGATCTTCAAAAACGATGACTGAGAAAGCAGTCAATTTGAACCATTAGCTTGAAAAGAACTGCGCATGAACTTTGGCAGCAGACTGAAATACAGCAGCTTTATGTGTGTCCAAAGCCAGGACACACAGCTGAAAAGTCAAATCATGAGATTTTTTTTAAAAGTTCCAGGAGAAGCAGCTGAAGAATCAAGTCTTTCACTTAAAAATGCTGAGGCAATCACTAATGGAAGGATCCCCATAACATAATATCAGAGAAAGCTGTACTCCTAAAGAGAATTCAAGTAAATTCTAGGGGACTGTGGCATAACTTCAGGTTGATTACATGAATAAAAAGAAATTTTAAGACTTCCAACCTAAAAAACTCTTGGCAGAGTAAAATGTGGTACTGAGATACAGTATAAATTTTTATAAGCCATAAAATTAAGTTGGTAGTGTTTGCTTTGTTTAACTTCATATGCAATAAAGTTTAACTTTGTTTAAATACATAAAACCACATGATGTAATTCTGTCAGTTGATGAGTGCTCAGATTTCTTTATATACAAACAACCCTTAGCTGGAGCGTGATGCTTTGTTGATGAGGAGCAAATGCATACTTGAAGTAAGAATCAAAACAAATGCAACTTAATTCTCTGAAGACTTCAATATCTTTAAATAAGAGTACATACCACTAAAAACTTCAGCTAACTCAGCAAAATCTGGTAGAAATCAATCAGCATCAAACCTAAAAGTGGATGATGACCCCTTGAAATAATTTTAGTGAGAGTTCTTCCTAATGCTGATGCACAGTCAGCTTTGAGAGTTTGAGCAGGCAGTAGCTAGAACTTTGAGGTCAAAAATGTCACCATAAGAGTCAAATCAGCACAATATACAGACAGATATCATGACCTGCTTACTCTGCATACTTCTAAACTACAAACCTCGTACCTACACTAACAGCCTCGCCGAAATGGAGTTGGGTGCAGCATGGACCAAGAGGTCCTGTGCACAAGCACACATTCACTGGGTACATGTTATTTTGCAGACAACATGGGAGGCCCATAAATATAACCAAGGAAGTCTTATTTTTACTGTCTAATGTTCTACAGCCCGATGTGTCTTTAACATGGATTTAAACAATTTCCTTATATCCACTCAGTACCAAGTTCAATTCCAAAATTCATTTTTCTTGTGACAGTGATTTTTTTTTGTTTGAGTAATCATGTTAGCTGAAAGCCCAATTGAATTTAACCACAAGATCTTGTTGTCTTTGTATGCTGAAGTAAAAAAAAACAAGGTCTTTTATTTTAAGTTACCTTAACTTGGATAAGTGCAAGGCCATTCAACCTCAGTCTAATTTTTCATTTTGTAACACAATTTTTCAAAACAAAGAGCTCAATCATTTCCCAATCTGTTCTTCATCCTTGATCAGCCAGTAACATTTGTCAGCAATGTCACTCATCACCCATGTCACTCAGCACCATTTCTAGAATACAATATTTCCTCTGTTATTGTCTGCTGTACATTCAACCCAGTATCATTCGTTACTAGATTTTTTATAAATTTCTTTTCATAATAATCAGGTATTTTCCCTGTAGTATTTAGCAATATTTAATCTAACATTACTGTGAGCAGATCTGGCCACCATGCTTCAGGAAAAATTTTTTTTTTATTTCAAAAATATACTTTATTCATAAAAATATCTTTATATACATGCATAGTCACTAAAGCAGTTCAGTTCTGTACAGTAGTATATGAAGAAACAAACAAACATTGGAGTTTGACTCATTAGCCTTGAAAGGAATACAACATAGGTTTACAAAAATGACATCTGGACTTCAGGGGTTGAGTTATGAGGAGAGATTATACAAATGAAGCCTGTTTTCCGTAGAATTTATAAGGTTAAAAGGTGATCTGATTGAAGTTTTCAAGATATTAACAGGAAGAGGCAGAGTAGACAAAGATAAACTATTTCCACCGGTTGGAGATCAGGACCAGACCATTCAGGATAGACATTAGGAAGGATGGCAAAGATTTGGAACTCTCTTCTACAAATGGCAGTAAATGCTGGATCAGTTGTTAATTTTAATCTAAGATAAATAATTTTTTGTTAAGTGAACATACTAAGGGATATAGCCCAAATGTAGGCATATGGAGTATGGCCACAGATCAACCACGATCTGATTGAGTGACAGAACAGACTCAAGGGGCTGAATGGCCTATTCCTGTTCCCCATGTTCCTAGTTCCTAATTCACCTATGGTCAGGAAATTTAAATCTGTGTTATGTGTTTTTGTTGTCAATGATCTGCTCACCAAAGCAATCAGCTCATTACAGTATTCTTTATAAAGAACATCCAGAATTTTTGAAAGTAACTGCTGTATGAAATCATCTGGCTTTTAGAGTATTAGGAATGATCATAGGTTTTGGAATTTTCTGATCTAACTAAGAAAACAAATTAGGGCCATGGAAACAACTGTAATTTTTTCTCAGAAACAGAAAATGCTGGGAATACTTAGCAGGTCTTTTCACATCAGTGGAAAGAGAAACATAAAGCAGAAATAACTGAACTTGAGAATAGAATAGAAGGCATTTTGCCCATTGTGTCTACAAAAGCTGATGAGTAACCACTTTGCCTTTATAATTTGTACTTCCTATGTTGAAGTCCTGTGGGTTATACCACTGCAGGGGCATATGCAAGTACATTTGTAAAGCTCTATCACCCCTATCTATCAGGCACAGTATTCCAGACACGCATTCTGAATTCCATTCTAATTCTCTCCTAAAGCTCCTACGTCTTACCCTAAACCAATGGGCAGAATTTTACAGGGGACCGAGTTATGACGACACTGCTGTCAAAATCAAATGAGAGTCTGGCAAGACCGATTTAGGTGAAGAGCACCTTTCTCCAGCTTTATGTTTTTGATAAGCTGTGAGACTAGCCTCTCATTATTTTGTAAACTTCTATTAGGTCATCCCCCAGCTTCTGATGTTCAAACCAATCTCTCCTCTTAGCTAATACCCCCCAAACCAGGTAACATCCTGGTAAAGCTTTTCTGTACCCTCTCCAAAACCTCTGCATCTTTCTGGTAGGGTGGTGACCAGAACTGTGTGCAATATTCCCAATCCTAACTAAAGTTGTACACAGTTGCAACATGACATGTTAATTTTTATAGTCTATCCCCTGACCGATGAAGACAAGCATGCCTCATGCCTTCCTGACCACCTTATGCACTTGTGTTTCCATGTTTAAGGAACTGTGCACCTGTACATCTAGATCCTTCTGTATGCGAATGCTTCTAAGGGCTCTACCATTTACTGCATACTTCTCTCCTGCATTAGACCTTTCAAAATGCATCATCTCGCATTAGTCCAGATTAAATTCTATCTGCCATTTCTCCACCCAAGTCTCCAGCCTATCTATATCCTGTTGTATCCTTTGACAATCCCCCTCACTATCCACAACTCCCAATCTTTGCGTCACCCGCAAACTTACTAATTAGACCACCTACATTCTCCTCAAGATTATTTATGTATATTACAAACAATAGGGGTCCCAGCACTGATCCCTATGGAACACCACTGGTCATAAATCTCCTGTCAAAAAAAAATCCTAAAACATTTTTTATGACCAAAATAGTTCCATATCCATTTGATCAGTTCACCACAGATCTTACACCACTTCATCTTCTGTATCAGCCTGCCACAAATGACCTTCTTAAAGACCTCGCTAAAGTTCATGTAGACAACATCCATTGCCCTTCCCTCAATTATTTTTGTCACTTCCTCAAAAAACTCAATCAGGCTTGTGAGACATGACTCCCTAGTACAAAGCCATGCTGTTTGTCGCTAATAAGTCTATATTTTTCCAAATATGAGTAAATCCCGTCGCTAAGAATCTACTCCAATAATTTCCCTACCACTGACGTATGGCACATTGGCTGTAATTTCCTGGATTATCCCTGTTGCCCCACCTAAACAAAGGAACAACATTGGCTATTCTCCAGTCCTCTGGACCTCTCCTATGACTAAAGAGGATATGAAGATTTTGTACAAGGCCTCAGCAATTTCTTCTCTCACCTCCCTCACTATTCTGGGATAGATCCCATCAGGTCATGGGGACTTGTCTACCTTAATGCTTTTCAAAACACCTATGCCACCTCCTATTTTTTATATTGATATGCCCTAGAATATCAACATAACATTCTTTAGACACACCATTCATCATGCCCTTCTCCTTTGTGAAGACCAAAGCAAAATATTTGTTAAAGACCTCATCCACATCCTTCAGCTCCATGCATAACTTCCCTCCTTTGTCCTTGAGTGGACCTACCCTTTCCCTAGTTACCTCTTGCTCCTTATGTACATATACAACACTTCGGGATTTTCCTTAATCCTGTTTGCCATCGATATATTATGGTCCCTTTTAGCACACACCGATCCCCCTACCAACTCCTTGTTTAAGTTCTTTCCTGCTTATTTTATACTCTTTGAGGACTCTATTAGTCTTCAGTTTCCTAAACCTTACATTTGCCTCCCTTACTTTGGACTAAGCTCAAAATTTCTCTTGTCAAAGTTCATGAATCTTACCAAAAACCACATGCACCGCTCATCAATGGACGTTGGCACCTGGAATGTGCCATGATATGTGGCATGATGGCTATCTGAAGAAGAAAGAGTGCAAAAAGAATTAAGAAGTGTATAATAACATATCTGAACAGGTTGATTCAAACATAGCTATACAATGCACTGCAGCAAATCTCAAAGTCTCCTGGGACAACTTCTTCTAAACCTAACGAGAAGGACAAGAAAACAACAGAGCCACAGCAACACAAACAACTGGAAAATTTCCCCACCAAGCCACACACCTCTCTGTTTTGGAGCAAAGGCACTGTTCCTTCACTGTGATTGGGTTAAAAAGCTGAAGCTTCTTTCCTACCAGCACAGTGGGTGTCACTACACCAGTTGGATTACAGCAGTTCACCATTACTTTCTCCAGGGTAATTTGTGATGGGTAATCACTGCAGATCTGGCCAACAATGCCTAAGCCCCGTGAAAGATTTTTATTTTAAATCACAGGCTATTATGGAACTGTAGCTTCATAAAGCATGAAAGCAGAAAACTAATACTGAATAATGTGCTGTCTGACAAGAAACCTTTTCCTTGTTTATAAACATATCATGGAGGTCCTGCTGGAGTTACCTGACTATTATTTACTCACACTATCACGCTGACAAAAACGAGTCAATGTAGCAGTAAGAAAAATATTGAAGTATTGAAATTCCTTATGATATAAAACATATTCTCCCCATGCTTTAATATAAAATATATTTTCCTTAAAACACAACAGTAAACAACTCCTATTTAAGAGTTTACAGTTTCATCCGGAATGACACCAATAAATTAGAGCAAATTCAGAATATCCCCCATGCATATTAAAATTAAGTCTGGCTTATTTAAAACATCACCTCCCTATTTCCTATTGTTTGTTTTTCAGTCAAACCCATTAAAGGATTGTGTGATGTTAGTGATGAGAATCATTTTGAAGAGAAAAGCAATAAAAAAATGCTTTGCAATCCAAATTTTTTTCTTAATAATGATTTTAACATGTATTGCTCAAGGCACAATGATATCACTTTCCATCTAATACTATGTACTGGCCCAATACACCTCTTCTATCGCCAAGGATTAACTTGACTAACAAGGCAAACTGTTTTTCATTTGCAACACACTGGCAAATTTGCAATTTCCATGCCACAGCAAATTTATATTAACCAATCAACTCTCACATTTAATCCTTTCTGATCACATAATCAGTGCATGTAAATGATGCATTGACCTTGTTTATATATTGACCACATAATTGCCTCCACTTGAAGCTTTATAAAATGGCAAAGAGAGTAAAAGCAACTGCTGGGAGACAACACAGAACTATATTTCATGACACAGGGGTTAACTTCCTGAATGACTGCATGCTGCAAGATGACAATTTAAAAAAGAACATTTGGCACATTGAACTAAGCTCTTGTCTAAGTCAAGAGTAAAAGAGAATTGACAATCAATACAATTTTCTCCATTAAGGGAAAGCCAGCAGAGATTGATGACAATGGGTGGCCAAAAGATAATCTGTCAGCTAAGAAAAGGAACATGTGGAAAACTGGTACTGGATTATTAACTGCTGAAAAATTCACTTTTGTTTAAATGGACTTCCCAAATTTTCTTCCTGGAGATTTCTGTGGAATAGATAGGTCTGAGTCTCAAGACCAGAAAAGGCAATGTTAGTTAAAAATGTGAAAAAAAAGGTTTAATTTAATTGAGAAATTAACTTATCCATGTATTTAAATATTTAGTTGACATTTCCTCTGCAAACTGTGAAATCATCTTAAACAAAATTACTTAATCTGATATTTTATTCGCAAGGAATTCAGTAGAACTTACTAAACATAATAACCTAATTGCTAGAAAAGTCTATCACAGATTCTTATTAACATGGTGATGTAGAAACTGGTGTTTATGTGTTACATGTTTTTCAGCTCCAAGATAGGTATCAAAAGTGGAATTCAGCAATGTAACACTTTGCTCCAAGGTGATTACATGTTTGCCTGGTGACACATCGGTTTTGGCATTCAATAGCACACCCATACTGCCATCTTTAAAAAAAACTGGCATGATTTAAGTATTTAATAATGGGTTTGTGTCAGTGCAAGAACAGAAAGCAAGTGCACTAGGAGCTGTTTGAAATCCCATCCATGCTCTTTTTCAGCCTTCATAGACAAGAAGAGATGCTGGACCCTATCACAGAAGCTATTTAAGTCTGCAACGAAGGCATCAGAACTGTTACCCTCCATCAAAATGCTTATACAGCTGACCGCTTGCTCCATTATTGATTGCGTGTCCCGATGCTATACATGACTTATTTACACAGTGAATCATTGGAACCTAACCTACAGCCTGAGAATCTGATGTGGTCAGATTCAATCATTGTTTTCAAAAGAGAAATGGATCATTATCTGAAGAGGAAATCTTTGCAGGGCTGTGGATGGAAAGCAGGGAGTGACATTAGGTGAGGGAGTGTTGCAGAGAGCTGACAGGTAGAATGGAGCAAATGGCTTCCTTTGTGCTGTAATCAACTTATGATTAGATTGAGAAACATGCATTTATTTAGCCTGCTTCATGACCACCTCAAGATGCTTTGCAACAAATGAAATCCTTTTAGAGTTCCATAACTTCATAATGTAGGAATGTGTCTTACTAACTCCCTCAGATGATAATAAGATAAATGTTGGCTGCAGCATCAGGGTTAACACACCTGTTTTTTTTTTGGCACCATGGTATCTTTTATATCCGCAAGGAAATTCGATGGGGCCTCAGGTTAATGCTTCAGCCAATGTTGAAATGTTCAATTGTGCAGCAATCCCTCAATATTATATGTGAGTGTCAAACTTGTTTTTGTGCTCAAGTCCTTGGGTGTTACATGATCTTGGCAAATTTGCTTACCTGCAGCTCAGTCTGCTCAGAATGTCCATGGGCCGATTCTTGTTTTGTATAGTGGGCTATACATCAAGCTGCAATCTTGGCAATTCAACCTATCCCAGCTCTGGTATTCAGGGTACCTCCTATGCCAGGCCTTCTTGCCTATACTCTAAACAACAGGTCATGCCAATTTCTGAGTTGGAGATGCAAGTGCTGATAGAAGCCTCAAGTCCCAAAGAGTTGCACTCTGCTTTTATTTGTCTTGCTGTGGACAATATGGAACTTGTGTCTCTGAACTGGAAGTTCCAAACAAAAGATAATGCTTAACGGCATTTGTAAACAAAGATTGATGAACGGCTTCTAAAAGAGACAACAATTTATTATGCATATTGAGTGTGGAGAATTAATGGTTCACACTGTAAAGAGATCATTGGTGTCTGCCTGGGGTGAGGTCATGCTCCTGACATTTGCCCTGCCCTTTATGTCAAGCACTTGTTCTCTGAATGGAGTCAGTGCATGCATAAAGAATAGATCTTCCCTGATGCTGACTATGTCTACAGTGTACTAGTTAATCCACAAGATATAACGGAGCAATATTAGAGTCACGAGACATTTGGAGGATGTACATGTGCACATAATAGTGTTGCTGTTATGTGATATATGGGTGCGTGAAGAAGAAAAAAGATAAAAGGTTGTTGCCAAAGTCTTACCAAACCATTGGGCTGCTCTCTCATTAGAGAGAAATGGCTGGTGGTGGCTTAATCTGAGGGTCACCATGCCTCAGGAGACGGGAGAGGTTGAGAAGGAGAGTCCTTCATAGCAACCTCAGCTGGTGCAGGAACTGAACCCACATTTTTGGCATCTTTTGCTTTGTAAACTAGCCTAATGAGTTAATGGACTTATTTTTTGCATCCAAGCTACACGCTCAGGGTGACGTTTCCAGCAACAATAGTTCTGCCTCCTCTTCTCCCTCATTCTGGTCAGTTTACCTGATGGATAGAAAATGCCCCTCCTCTGACTGATCACCTCTATCAATACCTTCATAGCTGTGTCATAACATTGGGAGGGATCGGGTCATTGTGCAGATTTTCCTGTACTTATCATTGTCCATTGTCTTCACATATAATTACCTGCACCCAGAGAGCACGTCCTCTGTAAGAGGCACAGTCGTACATGGCATCAGGAGCACAATACAGTAACGTACCTTTAGACACACTGCTGGCAAACAATGTGAATAGATCTTGTAGCCTGATTAATTTCAATTAATGAAGGAATGGTCAATTAGTAGCTTTAGTTACATCCATGTGATTGTGTTCAGTGTCTCACCTGGAGTCCAAAATGTGCTAAAACCAATTTCTGCCCTGTTGATTCACTGCAAAACACTAGTTCACAGAACTGTTACAAGGTCAAAAATCACATGACACTAGGTTATAGTCCAACAGGTTTATTTGAAAATGCATACTTTTGGAGCTCAGCTCCTTCCTGAGGCATAGTGTGAGAGGCAGGGTATAACACACAGAATTTGTAAGTGGAAAAGTAACAACCCTAAAACTGGCCTCCTCTTGTTGAATCTTTAATCAGTTAGGGAGGAGACTACTGATTAAAATGCAAAATCCAGATTCCTTTCAAGCCATTGTCCTGAGATAATCAAAAGTTTTATCAATATATACGAGATGTGACATCTCAGGTCAGACAATGCATTTTGGGTATGAGGTCTTGTTTATAATCTGTCCACACACACACACAAATTATTTAATCCAAGATGCTTGTGTAGTTGCAGACACATTTTGTTTTGTTCAAAAAACTGATGCCAGTTTAAAACATAAACAGATTCTAAGTAAGACCTTACACCTAAAATGACCCAAGATGTCACCTCTTGTATCCATTGATAAAACCTTTAATTATCTCAGGACAATGACTTGAATCTGGGTACTGCATTTTAATCAGTAGTTTCCTTCCTAACTGATTAAAGATTAAACCAGAGGATGCCAGTTTAAGTGTTGTTATCTTTCCATTTACAAATTCTGTGTGTTATACCCTATCTCTCACACTATGCCTGAGGAAGGAGCTGAGCTACACAAGCTTGTGTTTTCAAATAAACCTGTTGGACTATAACCTGGTGTCTTGTGATTTTTGACCTTGTCCAATCCAGTCCAACACCGGCATCACCACATCACAAAACTGTTACAGCACAAAACCCATCATTTGATCCATCATGTCTGTGTTGGCTCATTGGAGGAGCAATTCACATAGTGCCACTCCCTAGTTCTCTTACTTCTGCCCTGCACATTCATCTTTTTCAGATAATAATCCAATTACTTCTTCAATTCCTGAATTGAACTGCTTGCTGCCATGCTCTCAGGCAATGCTTTCCAGATCTTAAGCACTCACTGCATAGAAAAACCTTTTTCTCCTCATGTTGTCATTGTTTCTTTCTGTCTCTTGTTCTTGATCCTTCTCCTGATGGGAAGAATTTCTCCACATCCACTCTGTTCTGACCATTCATGACTCTATTAAATCTCCTTTCAAAGTTCTCTTCTCCAAGGAAAACAAACCCAACCTCTCCAGCCTACCTATGTTAAAGTTTGTCATCTTTAAGGTTCTATACTCTACCTAATGACTTCACATTCCCTAAAAAGTGTGTTGCCCAGATTGAATATAACTCCAGGTGAGGCAGAACCAATGTTCTTTACAAGTTAATTTCCATGTGTTTATGCTCTGTGCCCCTACTGGTAAAGTCGAGTATGCCATGCACTTTATTAACCACTCTCCAAAACTGTCCCTTCAAATTGTTCCCTCTATTTGACTGTTCTTCCCTCCAAAATGAATCACTTACCTTGTACAACATTTTATCCACCACTTGTCCAACTATTCCACCACCCTGTATCTGCCTTTTCAGAAGTTGTACACAATATCCTCCACAAAATGTGCAATGCTTCCAAGTTTTACATCACCTGCAAATTTTGAAATGCTGCCCTATGTACAGGAGTCAGAAGAGCAAGGACTGCAACACTGTAACCTGGGAAACTCCTCTGCAAAGGTACTTGACGTCATCCTCACCAATCTGCCAGCCATAGGTACATCTGTCCATGACAGCATCAGTAAACAACTACCACACAGTTCCTTGTGGAGACAAAGTCCATTGTCTTCTCATTGACAATGTATCCTACTGTATTGTGTGAATTTAAAACAAAACCCTTCCTCCAGTCTGATGAATATCCAAAAGCTATTACACCAATTCTTGCCACTCAGTCAATTTTGAAATCACATTGTCCCTGCACATTTCACTGCATGAACTATAATTTTGTCCACCATTCTGTTGTGCTGCACTTTATTGAATACCTTCTGCAAGTCCCCGTACACCACATCAACAGCATTAATGTCAACAACCTTTCTTTTAGCTCATCAAGAAGTTCCACAAAGTTTGTTAAATATAATTTGTTCCTTAACAAATCTATGCTGTCTTTCCTTAATTAACCTGTATTTAATTGGCCTATACTTCTTCTAAACAGGGTGCAAAGTTAAGCCAAACAAGGGTGCAACAATTGCACTTCTCAAATCCTGTGGCAACACGCAAGTCTAAGAAAGACTGAAAAATCATAGTATGTGCCTTCATAACATTCAGTGTCACTTGTTTCAGTATCTTTGGATGCATCTTACTTGATACTTTATCAACTCTAAATACAGACTACCCAATGGCATTTCTTCATCAATGTTAAACCTTTCAATTATGTTAATTCCTCCTCTGTCACCATGGCCCCTGTGCAGCCTGTTTCTTGGTTAGAAAAAACACACACCCTACACATGAGTGTAAATCCCTTTTTTTGGACCATACTTGACCCTACCCTTCTTTAACAAATTTTTGCTATTTTAAAAGCTGCAAAAAATCTCTCCTACTCCTGTCTCTTCTTTTTCTCTCCTTTACAGACGGATCCTAGTCTAACCTTTAGTGATTTTAACAGCCTTAAGTCTCTAAGAAATGCAGATAAAATCCAATATGTTTGGCCCAAGGAATTTACTTCTCTGTTTTGCATCAGACTTGCTCAAAATTTGCACAACCTCAATTTCTTATTCAGGTATTCAGGAAGAAAATTGCAAGCAAAACAAATCATAATTAAATAAGGTGTAAGACAATAAAAAGAAAGACAATTTTGCAGGGAAATAATATACCACATTTATTAATGAGCTAGATATTTTAAAATTGATAGACTCACTAAAATAGTTGAGCCTGTGCACAGTACAGGAAATCATATTTTGTTCTCACACCAACTTATTCCTAAAAGTATCAACAGAACAAATTTAGGAAATCCGAAATGAAAACAGTAAATGTTGGAGAAATGGAACAGATTCATCAGCTTTTGACAAATACAAATGAATGTTTTGAGTGAGGGCTTCTCATTGGAGCTGATGAAGACATTTCATTAAATTTACGTTATTTTTCCCTCAGTGACAATTAAATTTACTTTTCTTTAACAACCCTGTCCTTTTTAAAGTCAAGAATAGAGGTGAAACAAGGAGAAAGACTTGTCTTGTGTAAATGACAGCAAAATTTTGCTGCCAGGACTGGAGGCTCTGCTAGTAATTTAAAATAATTTAGTAAAATAATTGCTGTGATTGATTTTTCAGGTCTGAAGATCACACTCTACATTTACATTTGACAAGTCTTTTGCTGTACATTTCTAAAGGTGATGGAAATGGATTTATAAAAGTCTCATTAATCAATGGGAAGTATTCTACATGGTTCTCAACTCCTATCTTAAAATTTTGAAGGAAAGCGTTCATTGCTCTTAGCTGTTCTATTCACAATACAGAAGCAGAAAAAGACACCCATACTAATACTATTGTGCATCAGCTGCAAAATTTTCATCTTCCATTTGGGTAGTTCTTAGCATTGCAAGTAGTCATGAGAAAGAATGATCAATAGTGTTAAGACGAGATGAGGAACAGTAAGTTGGATTCCTCGCTTTCAACCTCCTAATTTGGCCACAGCAAAAATGTAATTTTTAGCATGCAGTTATAACTTATTTCAATTAAAACATAGTTAAGTTGTTTGCCTGAAATAAAATAAGGAGCCAATTATTGGGTTTCCAACGTGAAAGGATGGGCAACTTTATTACTCCCAACCGTGAAAAAAAATAAAAAATGCAACATCGCACACATGCACATGTACTCACTTGCACACACAAACAAAAAGCACAAACTTAAAAAGGAACAAAAAGCAAAACAAAGGAATATTCATTTTAGAGTTCCTTATAGTTATTTTGACCTGTTGGGTTTTAACCTGAGACCACAGTTGTTTAGTGGACTCCTGGTTCAGCAGCAGTTGTGACTGTTGAGATAGCTTTGAGTCTTCAGTGTTAGTGGTTACTTTGTCCATATTGAGAAAGAAAAAAAGCAGAGAGTGGGAGAGAGCTTCTTCGAGTTCTGCTGTTAAAAACCCATCTCCAATGTTTTGATAATGCAGTTATTTGAAGTATGGCTCAATCATGTATTCCATGTCAGTGAGCATTGTTTCCAAGATGAATAACTGTAAGCAAATTTTTGATCACCTCTGAAACTTAATATACAAGTGTAAATTGAAAATAGAGATGTGTTTTCCATCACACCTGATAGGTTTCAGTCTCTTTGATAATAAGGTTTGTTTCAATTCAGATAATTTTGTTTATTTCACATGAGTTTCCTGGAGCCTGGCTCGACCTGTGGTCAGGTGATCACTGTATCCATTTTTAGTTCATAGAATCCCTACAGTGTGGAAACAGGCCATTTGGCTCAACAAGTCCACGCTGACCCTCAGAGCATCCCACCCAGACCCATCCCCCTCTAACCCACACATCCCTGAACACTATGGTCAATTTAGCATGGCCAATCTACCTAGCCTGCACATCTTTGGAGTGTAGGAGGAAACCAGAGCACCCGGAGGAAACCCACGCAGACACGGGGAGAATGTGCAAACTCCACATAGACAGTCACCCGAGGGGGGAATCAAACCTGGGTCCCTGGCGCTGTGAGGCAGCAGTGCTAACCACTGAGCCACCGTGCTGCACCATGCCAAAAGTCAGGGTCTTTCTACTTTCCAAAAATACTTAAGTCCAAGGAGGTCCTAGGTATTAAACTCAGATGACAGGAGTCAAATCTGTTAATCAACATTTACCACAATTAGGACAAAAGCAAATCAGAAACTGTGCAATTGAAACCTGTTACACAACCAATAAATTGTGCTAAAGTTAATTTAAAATTGTGTTTTGCTATTCATATTTCTGAGACTCTTCTAAATGTTAATGACAATGCTTTTGAAATACTTCATGATGCTTCCAATATAGAACAAAAGTTTATGCAAACAAACAAAGTGAATCTTAAATAATACCGTGAAACAACTACACTTTATCATTTTTTTTCCTTTTATTCATTTGCAGGGTGAGGGCATTGCTGAGAGTCAACCACATTGCTGTGGGTATGGAGTCACATGCAGGCCAGACCAGGTAAGGATGGCAGCTTCCTTCCCTAAAGAACATTGGTGAACCGGGTGGGTTTTTCCTGACAATCATCATTGGTTCACTGTCATCACTAGATTCTTAATTTCAGACATTTATTGAATTCAAATTCCACCATCTGCCATGGTAAGATTTGAACCCTGGTCCCCAGAGCATTATCTGGGTCTCTGGATTAACAGACCAGCAATAAAACCACTAGGCCATTGCCTCCCCATGAATTTGTGTTATTTTAACCTTGCTTATTCTGTAGATAGGTGGGAGAGCACAACTTTCTCTTTGGTATATTTTGTACTGCAGAGATGAACTTACATAATTTTAGGTGATTATATTCCATGTTGGGTAGGGATGAACAAATGCTTTACTTGATATGTTCCTTATTTATACTCAGAAGATGTTGGTACTTGTAGAATATTATGGATAATTTTTCAATGCAGCTCTTGGAGGAAGTGGCACTTACAAGGGTTTTACATCTCAAAATCTGATATTGCCTTTTACAGAAGAGGAAAATATATTCAAGTGAACACATGTACACCAGCTGGTGTCCAGAATAGCTGAATGTTTTGCCCCACAAACCCATAACATTTTCCCAACTGACCACTCTGGTATATTATGACATTTGTCAGCTCTACCTGTATGTGGTACTGGGTAAGGGTTGCTTGATGTGATTCATTGACAACAATTATATTTAACTATTATTGTTACTAGGATCTTAGGGGGCTGGCACTGATATCTCTGGCCTGTCCAATAGCTAGAGTAGAACTCTTTGTCTTTAACCTCAGCCTATGTGTAACATCATCAGAATGGATGGAGCTCAATGTATCAAGGACATTAACTTCTTCAGAAACATTACCTTATACAACATCACCTTACCAACTTCTTTCTGATAGTTGGTTCAACATAAAACTATGTATTTAACCCTAAGTCTCTGACTTCTGATTCCAGTGATCTGGACCTTTCGAAAGTCTCCCAGTGTTTGGGCTTGGAAGATGAGTAGTTCTTTTGCTTGAGGACTGTTCACTTAGATTTTGATGTTGACCTCCTTAATTGGTTTGTGAACCATCATTGTAATGATGTTTTCATCAGATTCATTCTAGTCAAGTATTAACAGGTGATTATGAAACAGTGAGACAAGCTTCCTGTTATTTTCCTGTACAACACCGCTATCTGTACAGACCATACAATCATTGTCAGTCTGTTGACTCTTGGACAATTGGACTATTCCTGTTGGGATCCCTTATTGACCCTTTTCCAAGTGTAGCAGCAATTATGCATAATGATGTCTACTATATTATATATCCTGTTGCTCCTGACAAGAGTTATTTTTGACAAACAATTTTTTCGCGCCACGGGCTCAACTGTGGATTCAACCTCTTTGCAGTAATGGCGCTGAATCTTCAGTTTTCTTCCCATTAGAAATTCTAACAGCAATAGCCACCCAAGAATGGAGCAGACTGGTAATTTAACAAAGATGTGTAGAATCATTAAATAATAGAATTTTATCATACAGAAGGAGGTCATTTGATCCATCGTATCTGTACTGGCTCCCAAAAGAACCACACACCTTCTTCTTTTCATAAGGGATTTAATCTTTGGACCCATGTTGGCTTCCCCATTTCATTGTTTCAGCAAGTGCAAACACAAAAAAATCCAGAACTGGATGGGAGTTGGCTGAAAGACTTGTTAGCAAACTATGGCCTATTGTTTGATAAGACCACATGGATGATCCCATGTATAGCAAATATTTCATGCAACTAATAGGTAGTTTTCTCACTTCCTTAGACAGAGAGAAATAGAGATCCAAGTGTCCATAAAATATATAGAAGTCTGTTCCTACTCATTTCTATGGTTTTGTGAGGAAAGTAGTGGGGATACTGTTCTGGCCTATAACAGCACAAGTTTCACAGCTACAAGCTCCTCAAGTTCCTTTGAGTTCCCTGACTAAAAGTTACCCTGCCCAAACATAACACAGAGCCAATTCCAAAAGGTAATTTTTTACCAAGCTTTGCAAACCAAATTCTTGAATCAACATTTCACAGATTTTTGCTTTACACAGCCACTGATGGCTTCTCAAAAGGACATTACATTAACCATACATGTTCCACATTAATACAGGTACACAACACACTTTCAAGTCATCACTCATTCCCAAAATGCAAACTAAAACTTCAAAATATCCCCAAATTGCAAGCTCCAGGGAACAAAAAGACATGAATTGTACAGGATGACATTTAGCAACCAACAATCAAAGATATATTCAAACCAGACCATAATGAGTTAACACTTCAACAAGGTTCAGTGCACTTGCACAGCACAGAATCCTGGCTTCCAATTCTCTCTTTTTCCAGTTATAACTGTCCCCCATATTTTAGGCGGTCCTAATTGTGCTAACATATTAGCTACAGACCTAAATTCAGAGTCTGCTGCATTCCACCCTGGAAGCTGAAAGGAGTCTGGAGCATTGGGTTGCTTTTCTCTTCTCTTACACGTTTTCCCGAATCCCATCCTCATCACCAAAAATGGACCACAGAGTGAGTCCAACCTGTTTTTTTTGCATTTGGTTAAGTATAGTTAAGAGAAGGCTCGACAACAGCAGTTTGCTTAAATATGAACATTTACTGAGTAATAATAAAAGGTGAAAAAATAAAAAGAACGTTTATTAAGTAAATAAAACAAATGGAAAAGAGAGGGAAAAAACAATGAGCCTCACACCCTTCTGCCCATCAGGGACCCCTCAACTAATAGGTGGTCTGGAGGCTGAGGTTGTTCCTGCCACCGTTCATGTTCCTGATCAGAGGTGAAGTCCAGTGACTTGGAACACAACTCTCTCTCTCTTAAGCAGTGTAACAAACAGACATTACAGAAAAAAACCACTACAGAAAAACACGTTGATTGTGCCTGCTTTGGCACGTACACAAATGTTCACATGACTCATTTAAGGTCATGCAGCTATTGAATAACATCAACAAGTTTAACCGTTTGGCCCATCCTATACACTATCACAAAGCCACTAGGACATGCTTTGCTTTCAATAAGATCATGGCAAATCTGATTAATCCACATTCCTGCCTACCTGCAATAACCTCTCACACCTTGCTCATCTACTTCTGCCTTAAAATTATTCAAGGACAATATTTCCACCACATTTTGGGGAAGAGAGTTCTAAATAATCATGACCCTCTGTGAGAAAATATCTCTGTCTTAAATGAGTGAACCTTTATTTTTAAACCGCTGCTCTTCATTTTAGATTCTCTGATAAGTAGAAACATCCTTTCCATATGCATGCAGTCCAGACTCTGCAACATCTTCCCTCACTCACTCTCACTCCCACCAACCTTCTATACCACTGGATTAGTATGACCTCTAGAGACTGTGGACTTCCTGTACTTCCTCCACATCATGTCTCCTCTTCTGACTTGAATTGAGATGATCCCCAGGACTGACCTTGGCCCACTCCCTGAACTGTAGCGACACAAACCCCCTAATGTTGGAAGCCCCAAATGGCTGACTCACTGTGCTAAGTCCCTAGACTGATATCCTCTCTTGCCCTTGACTCTCTACACTGGGGTCCCCTTACTGAAGATTGACTCTCTTGACATTACTGAGGATTACTCCTCTTCGAACTTGAAATGTGACCACTTAGTTATAGCGCATGTAATGTGTTAGCAGTGTATGCTGCTGGCACATGGTATGGGTGTGACATTGATGTAGCCTGGTGCCATCCAATAAAATGTCCACCCCCTTGACTGCTGGCTGCTGACAATTACAAGCTGCCTGGCTTTGTACCTGTGCTAAAAGGCAAGGCCAGACAAAATTACTGTGAGCCTATAGGCTTTGGCTGAGGAGACATAGCATAAAAAGGCAAGGTAAAGTAAGGGCAAGGCAGACATGCTGAATATTTCAATAGATGTAAAGTGAATGCTAAGTAAGAAAGCAACGAGCGCTGAGGTGCATCCTGCCTGAATTCATGATTGGGTGCCTGTCCCTGACTGCAAAATGTCTTGGCAGCAGCATTCTAATGAAAGATACCGGTGCACTCCAAAGTGTAACACTGAGCTGGAGAACTATAATGTAAGTGGGTTGAAGATGTGCCAAGATGATGCAGCAAGGCTGGTATGTGTTCAATGTCATCCTCGTGGATAGGAAAGTGCCCATGAGCATGCCCTGAGATGTTGGTCACTATTATCCAAGATAGAGGCCCTGAAGTTGCCAGATACTCATTCTAAATTGTGGGAAGTGGGAATCCCTGGCTGGGCCAGCATTTATTGTCCATCCCTTGTTGCCCTCGAGAAGCTGTCTTGAGCGGTGAGCTCCTTCTGGATGTACTGCAGGCCATATATTATAGGTAGACCACAATGCTGTTGAGTGGGATTCCCATGATTTTGACCCCGCAACAGCAAAGGAACATATTCCCAAGTCATATGTCATTCAAGTCATTCCAAAGTCATATCTAAGTCAGGATGCTAAAGTGACTTGTGGAGGGCAGCTTGCATTTGGCGCTATTCTCATGTATCCACTGCCCTCACCCTTCTAAATGGGATTTGTCATAGGTTTGGAAGGTGCTGCTAAAGATCTTTGGTGAATTTGTGCCGTGCATCTTATAGATGCTACTGACCATCGTGACTGAATGTTTGTGAATGTGTGCCAGGCAAGCAGGCAGCTTTGTCCTGGATGGTGTCAAGCTTCTTCAGTTTTTTTGGAGCTGCACTTATCCAAACAAGTGGAGAATATTTCATCACACACTTGACATATTCTTTGTAGATGGTGGTCAGGTTTTGGGAAGTCAGGAGCTGAGGTACTTAGTGCACCACTCTAGCCTCTGACCTGCTCTTATATCTACAATATTTATATGTCGAGTCCAGTTCAGCTTTTGGTTCACGGTAAGCCTAAGATGTTGATACTGGGGGGACTCAGTGATGGTAACATCATTAATTGTTAAGGGGCAGCGGTTAGATTGCTTTTTATTAGAGATAGTCACTGCCTCGTACTTGTGTGACACGACTGTTTCTAGCCAAGATGAGGAAGAATAGGAAACTACATATCAGTAAGGGAAGTTAAGGCACTAATGACATGCTAATGCTTATAAGTGAATGCAAATAGACCTTCCAGCACTCACTAGTGAGATGGTGATCTCAATGTTTAAAAACTGGTTAGTGAACCAAGAATTTTTTTCTCAATGCCATTTATCTCATTTCTGTGATCTCATGCTATTTTCCCTACGGAACTTTAATGCCCAAGTTAGGAGATGGGAACATTCCACCCATTATGTTAAGCATGTCTTTTAAAGGTATGTTATAACATAATGACTGTGTAATAGTATGTGACCTAAGATATAAAGCTTGCATGCTTCAACTTACTAAAAATCACCTGAAGCATGATGCGCTACAAATAACATGCTGCTTTGCATAACCTAATAGCAGAATGTATACGAGATACTGATGTGCCTATAAACGCAATGTTTGTACACAATAGATGTCCATTTGTATGTCCATTAGATGTCCATAGATGTCCACATTAATAAATGTCCATTGAATTCTTCAATGCTACAATATCCATCCCAGTTTCTTATATTATTAAAGTTAACATAAGTATTGTCTCACCAGGTAAAACATCCTGATGAAAGCCAAAAAAAAACACTTTATACCTTATACAACAAAATGGTCCAATAGATAATGTAGGTATTATATTATTAGCATCTGTCTGAATATAGAATGTGATGGCACAGTGGTTATTTTACAAAACTAGTAATCTAAAGATCTGGTTTAGTGACAAGAGTTAAAATGACACTGCAGCAGCTGGGAAATTTTAATTCAGTGGATTAAATAAATCTGGATTAACAAAACTAATATCAGTCATGGTGACTGTGAGACTATTTGATTGTTATAAAAGTCCCATCCAACTCATAAATGCCCTTCAGAAAAGGAAATCTGCCACACTTGCCTGGTCTGGTCTATATATTACTATATCTCCTCCACAACGTGGTTGTCTTTTAACTGTCATTTGAAATGACTTAAAAAGTTACTCGGTTATACAAAACCTTTAAAACAATATATATTAAGCACCATGTGGACTGTTGCATTACCACCAAGGGCACTTAAAGATTGACCATAAATACTGCTCTTGTCAGCACTGCTCACGTCTATGAATTAAATTAAAACAAATCCCAAAAGGATAGATTTCGCTCTTTATTCCCATGGTCCTGCTATGCTAGTTTTCTAACCTCAATACTTTGGAGGTGATAAGCAATTCTGGGTTCCTAGTCATAGTTGCATAGCAGGTCATCTATTCCCTAATTTCTGGAATAACTCCTAACTACCAGTCATCTATTTTTATCAAGGCTTCTCAGGAATCTTTGCTTAGGTGATCTCAAGTTTGGATTTCACCAGACTGTAAACTATAGCTCTCTTAACCATGAATTTATTAAAGGATTTTGACATAATGGCCAACATTGATCCATAATGAACCTGCAAGAAGCAAAGTGTGAACTCAATATGAACCTGCATCATAAAGTTTTACAATATTGATCTTCTTACATTATTCTTATCATTTGAGTCTAATAATAAGAAGAGAGACACGGAGAGACAGAGCAAATATACACAAGAAGATTATATATACAAAACTAAAAGCTATGGAACAAAAAAGATTTGAAACAAAATTCCACAGATTTGCAAGTAATATATTGCGTGAAACATATTTATTGTATTGCCCATTGTCTTCCTGCTGTGGTCATGTACAATTCTTATAACATTTACAAAGCTGGTTAAGCATTTATAATATCAACATTTTTAATCGAGATCTAAGTTGCAATGTGTGGATATGCTTGAAATGATTTAAATTAAATTTGAAATGATGCCTGCATTTTTGAATTGCTCATAGCTGGCCAATTGGAAATAGCAGATTGTTCACTAACCTGAATAAAATAATATATAATGTTTGTCTGATAGTATGCAAATTATATCAAGGTATATGCTGATGAAATATCTTAGTTGATGTAGGGTATTTCAATTAGTTCAATGTAGGACTGGCATTTTCTAAATTTATTATGATGTTGCACTTATTTCTTTATTTTGAGAATTGCTAATAAAGTTACAAAAACAATTTCTCTTTCTAGCAAAGGATAGTTTAGAGATTTTCAAAGAGTTGTTCTAGTAAAAGACATTATAGGTCCAACAAGCATACATTAGAAAGTCTGGTGTTAAGCTGGACCTTAAAATATTAATAAGAATAATAATATCTACGATATTTATATGTCGAGTCCAGTTCAGCTTTTGGTTCACGGTAAGCCTAAGATGTTGATACCGGGGGGACTCAGTGATGGTAACATCATTAAATGTTAAGGGGCAGCGGTTAGATTGCTTTTTATTAGAGATAGTCACTGCCTCGTACTTGTGTGGCACGACTGTTTCTAGCCAAGATGAGGAAGAATAGGAAACTACATATCAGTAAGGGAAGTTAAGGCACTAATGATATGCTAATGCTTATAAGTGAATGCAAATAGACCTTTCAGCACTCACTAGTGAGATGGTGATCTCAATGTTTAAAAACTGGTTAGTGAACCAAGAACTTTTTTTCTCAATGCCATTTATCTCATTTCTGTGATCTCATGCTACTTTCCCCACGGAACTTTAATGCCCAAGTTAGGAGATGGGAATATTGTAGGTAAAGAGAAAATATTTGCACCTGGTTGGGAACCATGGACAGGGGTCATTGTCTAAAACTTACAGCCAGATCTTTCACGAATGACATTAGAAAAAAAATATATATGCAAAGACAGTTGAAATTTGGAACTTTCTTATGCAAACGATAACTCATTTTAGAACAATTGTAAATTATAATGCTGAGAAATTCAAAAGTGATAGGAAATCTGGGAAAATAAATGTTTTTATGATTTATATCACTGATAACCAGAACTTCTTGATGACTGCAAGATGGTTAAGGGACTAAGTTATGTATTTCTCTTCCTATGTTGCTATTTGTCTCATGTCCTTCTGAATGGTTGAGCACCCCACTAATGATCAAGATTCCGTGTTAAGTCAGTTTACAAGGTGAGCAGCGAGCTTTATGTCTACCCTTCTGAGCCCACGAGCATAGCCAGCCATCTGTACTTCCTCTAGCATCCCCAAACCCCCCCTGCCACCCTGAGTTACTCAATGCAGACACAGAGATACATCTGCCTTCAGGATGTGCAACTAGGTTCACAAAAGAACTCCAATAAAAATTTAAGCAATTTTGTTCAATAATTATCATTAATACTTGCAATAATTTATATGAAATTATATTGTAGCTTCCTTAGCAAATGCATTTTCTAGCAATTTAATTTGTAAAATTTTAAAGAATACTTGAAACAATGAAGATTTGTCAAGATTGTGAAGGCTTGTATTTGTTCCTCTTACTAGACAATCAATGTATACTAATGCAATTTTGCTGTGTTCAACACTGGTTCAGACATTAAATAGGACTTCCACATTTTTAAAGGTCTCTTGAATCACCCAAACTGTGGAAAAATGCAGACTTTTGCTGTTTATTCCTCACTGCTCTTTCTTTGCTAAGAAACCTGCTATGTCTACTTTTGGTGCATGGTCATTGACCTGAAATGTTAACTCTGTTCTCCCTTTGCAGCTGCTGCCCGACTTGTTGGGTGTTTCAACATTTGCTTTTGTTCAACAATTTTGCCATCTTCACTGAGGAGGGTAGCAAAGATGCTGCACACTGCACAGCTGGATTACAAACTTTCCAACATTTATACCAGTTAAGTGGCTCGTTAGCTGCTCGCGAACCATTAAAAGATCATTATTGGATTGTGATTGTGGTTTTCTTTCATTTCCTCTAGCGACTCTTGGCAAGCACATATTTTAATGTTGCACATTCTCACGAATTTGTCAATGGGCTAAAAAATAAAGAACAAGTTTTTCTGCCTTTCTTTGCAAACATAAGTATAAGCCCTCAAGTGTATATATTAATAACACAATTCTGCCCCTGACAACTCGAATTGATGATTACACATCTACAAACTGAATGTATTTCAAATTTGTTCGATAAAAATACTTGAACTGATATATTCAATGAAAAAAATGTTTTGGGGCATAATTTATCTAACTTTGTTGACATTTTGCTTTTGCCGTTGCTCCTTGATTACCAGTGTATGATTCTCGATGGGACAGCTAAATGGTCCCAACTGAACTATTTGTGCGCAAACACGATTAATTAGAATCAGCCTGATTGAGATAATGCAGACACCTAAAAGATATGGTGAGTGGTGCAGGGCTAGTAATTATATCCCCTTTTTGTAATTGGAATTTCACACTTCTGAAGCTGCAGAGGGAAAAATGACATTACAGAGAAACAACCAGAGCATAGATGAAGCAATGTGAAAATTGAAAACAACAACCTTTTGATCAGATTAGTAAACTATTTACATCAAATTAAGTATTTTACTACTGCATGGTACTATTATGGACCAAAATAAGACACAAACAAAATAGTTTCGCTTCTTCAAGAAGTACAATCTTAACCTTCATTGCTTGGGCAGCAAACAGATAGAGTACCAAGAGAATTTGATGTAAAGTGGTGATTTGCCACATAACACTCTCGTCTCGACACTTTGTTAAAAAACCATGCCCTTAAGAAATAAGTCATACCCTGGTATATTGTGAAGTTTCAGTCAATATGTTTAAAAACTGGACATACACAAGCTGTTAAACTGGTTACCAAATGTCCCATGAACTTTCATATTTAAGTTTTGAAAGGATCAAACCTCTAACAAATATTTAATTAAATAAGGGTCTTGTGGAGATTTCATACTTTTTTTTTGTTTGAGGATGCATCAATACAAAAGTATTATGGACTTCACAGACATCCTGGCTCCGTTCATTCTGAAAAAGTCTGAAGTCACACAACACCAGGTTATAGTCCAATGGGTTTATTTAAAATTACAAGTTTTCGGAGTGTTGCTCCTTCGTCAGGTTAGGCCCCGTCACCTGATGAAGGAGCAGCACTCCAAAAGTTAGTGATTCTAAATAAACCTGTTGATTAGAACCCGGTGTTGTGTGTCTTCAGACTTTGTCCAACCCGATTCTAACACCAGCATCTGCACATCATTCTGAACAAAGCAGGAAGTTCAAAACTCAATTAGTGGCAGATGGGAGTAAATAGACACTATCAACCTACTATTGCACCACAATGGTTTCCACCATTCAAAGTAAACTGGGTGAATCTCATAGGTGCTGAGGCTCAAGCGAGCGGGATGTTCAACTCAGCAGAAACCCTGCCCCTTATTTTGAGAAAAAACACTTGAATTTCTGAAATTCACATGGTGAGAGAGATACATTTTCTTGATCTATTTAAAGGAATAGCTAAAAGCTCCATTTCAGGCAGTTTCACCAGAAAGCCATCAAACCAGCAGTACAGTGATGATAAAATCAGACAACAAAATCAGCTCCAAGCCATGCAAGTAGCCAAACCATTAGCAACAATTCATTGAAAACAGCAGATCACAACAGAGAGGATTTCCCCAACCTGTTCCAACTTTAGGTTCACCTCAGAACATGGCAATGCAATAAAAGTAGCTGACAGCTGGCTAACAATCCTTTGCTTTACAAAATCATAGGATTTCTACAGTGCAGATAGAGGTCATTCGGCCCATCAAGTCTATACCGATGTTCCGAAGAGCATGCCACCTAAACACATCCCCCATTCTGTCTCTGTAAACCCACATTAACAATGGCTGATCCACCTAGCCTGCATATCCCTGGACACTACAGGGCAATTTAGCATAGCCAATCCACCTAACTTGCAAATCTTTAGAATGTGGGAGGAAACTGGAGCACCCAACGGAAACCCATGCAGACTTGTGGAGAACATGCAAAACGCCACACAGACAGTTACCCAAGGCTGGAATCAAACCTAGGTCCCTGGCACCGTGAGGCAGCAGTGCTGACCACTGAGCTAACCATGCCACCCCAAACTGACCACTTTTTTCTTGTGTACTATAATTCAACCTTAAAACTTCAAAACAATCCAAGAAACTACCATGTGGGATACCAGAGACCATAACTCAAGAGATTGAGATAATTAAAGTTTTAGAAGTACCTTTATCTGAGCCTAATCTTTAAGGATGTGAAAATATATGCAGGAAAATTTTATGAGATTTTGTGATAAATTTGTGATATGAGTGAGAGAATTAATTATCATTTTTTATTTTAAAAACTTGCTGCTGGAGAAATTTACATGGAATAAATGCTCCAAAGATAAGAAAACACATATCTTTTTCCTTGCAAAGCCTTTTGATCACAGAAGTGAGCACATAAATTCTGCCCCTGGCAATTTAAAATTCAAATAAATGTAATACCTAAAAGGTGGTGTCAAACAGACAGTTTTATATTGTGACACCAAACCTTTATGTTCGACAACTCTGCAACTGCCTTCAACCCCACAACCCTCCAAATATTCAGCGTTCCTCCCACTCTGCCATTTTTGATATCCTCAGCTTTCTTTGTCCTGGAATGCCACAAGTCATTCATACCCAAGCTCAAATTCCCTCTCCAGATCTTTTACTCTCCCTTTATTACATTTTTTAAAGCCTTCGTCTTTGGCCAAACATTTGGTCACTTGTTGTATTGTTATTCTCATTAGCCTCATTTCTTTTGTCTCACTACACTCTAGGACATTTTATTACATTAAACACACTGCATAATGGCAATTTATTGAAATGGGGAAAAAAAAATGTATTGTTCTAAATGGCATTTTGAATAACACAGTTTTCAGGCACTCAATCTTTGGCATAGTGAAAATTATGTGATTTCTTCAATAATGCAGATCGTTGCTTAACAAAACATTTTTTTTAAATGATATCACTTTGAACCAAGAGCCTTTTAAATTATTGCAATTCACAGAAATATGGAGAAATCAAAGCATATTCAATGGCTGTGAAATAAAAAAAGATAATTCAGTATATTTGTTGTCAAAATCCTCAATTAAGTGTAGAATAAGTTCTTCAGCTATTCCATCAGACATTTAGCTCCGAACATAAAAACAACTAAAAATAGATTCTACTTGATCTTAATAGAGACAATTAAAAATTGTTCAAAAACATTCTTTGTGCACCTTTATACCCCTGTTGACATATGTTAGGCTTCTAAATACAGAATCTATTACTCAGAGATTTAAGTTGAAGTGGTTGGACTTTCTGACCCCTGTATATTCAGTAATTTTTCAGGGCTAATGTAAATTTTTGTTCTGTAAATAGTTCTTTAAAAAAAGTAAATATCTTCAGCTGAAATTAAATTTGCATTTCAATTTGCAATTCAGTCATTGTGTCTGCCAATATTCTATTCAATGTTAATATTTACAGCACTTATTAGGAAAATTGATTTTTCTTTAGATTGCTGAACTTTTGTTTATGTTCAGAGTGAAATGGTTTGAAGATTGCATGCCAAAGTGTAAAACTACACTTCATTTGAGGAGGATGCATTCCCATTTGTTGTGGATGCAAATTTGTGCTGAAGAAACTGTTAACATTGAGACTAAAGATATACCCTCAATGTGAAAAGCAGAGATATTCACCATATAGATAATGCAGTTGAGGAGAATTTAGATAAGTACATGGGAGAGAAAGGAATGGAAGGATGTGCCAATAAGGTCTGACAAAGAAGAGTGGGAGGATGCTCACATGGAGCATAAACACCAGCATAAAACTCTTCAGCTAAATGACCTGCTTTTCAGCCATCAATTTTATGTTATGCTAGTTTTCTAAGATTTAATGCAGCAAAATTGATATAAAGTCTAAAATGTAGTTTTACAAAGATATATAGATATAGGTTCTGACTGCTGTCATGATTCTCTTATTCTTCTGATATGCACTGTAACACTGTAGCTGAAACAAGGTCCAGATTTTACCTCCCAGGCTTAAAACTGGCTCAGGCACATTGTCTGTCATTGTAGAAAGTGCCCAATTTTCACTTCTATTGTTTCAAGGATTTGCAATTTCTTTTGTCTAATATCTTCACAAATGACCTGGAGCTGCAAACATAACAGTTACATTATTTTCAGATGATACAAAGATCCTGTCCCGATTCTGTTCTCACAGTGAAGCTGTCAGTGTTCGCTGTTATTTCTCCTCTGAAAATGGGACTATGTGCCTAGCAGATTTGGCTGAGAGACCGAAGAATCAGAGTACAGTGAAACGGCCTCCAAACATATGAAATCTTCACCTTCTTCTTTAAATGCCAAACTCCTGGAGTGGTGTCCAGATATCTGGATGGGCTCTGGTGCTGGGATCTTCTGCTGTCCCCATTAACCATTGATCTGCCAACATCAAGATCGTCTTGGAGATAGTAGGAACTGCAGATGCTGGAGAATCCGAGACAACAAGGTGCAGAGCTGGATGAACACAGCAGGCCAAGCAGCATCATTGGAGCAGAAAGGCTGATGTTTC
>NC_063350.1:40899917-40922277 GCF_021869965.1 Rhincodon typus | reverse complement strand
AGGAAAGCTGACGTTTTGGGCCTCGACCCTTCTTCAGAAAAATCAAAATCAAAATTTTCTGAAGAAGGGTCTAGGCCCAGAACGTCAGCCTTCTTGCTCCTCTGATGCTGCTTGGCCTGCTGTGTTCATCCAGCTCTACACCTTGTTATCTCAGACAATTACTACCCTATTTCCACATTTAACAAACTGTCTACCTTCACCTGAAGGTGCTATTTGCACAAAAATAACAGTGTTATTAACCTCTCCATTTATCAAAAGCATGTTATGTGTCACAAACTCCATCTTAACTAAACCATGGGAGGGATTATAAAACAATTGTGTCCTGTTGCCTCATTCTTACATTACAGGCCTGAGACATTGGCTCACTAACCTCTGCAGAACGTTCATTGATTACTCCACTGAGACACAATTTTCCAGATATTTATAATAATGAAGAATGTACAGGAGATTGTAAGAAAAAAAAAACTCTTAGGTTCATCAGCCCAAAAGTATTGTAACAGAAATATCATATCCTGCAATAACTCATCAGGAATTCTTTTGTCAAGTATTTATCCAACGTGTTTTTGAATTTTCAATTAAAATCAGCCCTCACTGCCTCCCATGACAATTCCTTCTGTACATTCATCTATAAAAAAGTCCTAATTCTCGAATCTCTTTTCACTGTATGACTCCCAAATTTGAAACTCTCCTGTCTAGGTAAATCAGAATTTTCTGGATTCTCATGGAGTCATTATGCAGTTTGCGGCTGAATTACTAAACTTGTCAGTTACACCGATTAAGTGGGGATGTAGTTGCTTGACAAGTGTGAATGTAAAATTATGATAGATGCCTTGTGATTGGTTGGTTTTCTGTCATTCTCATTAATAGTTTGTGTTTCATAAAATTGTCCACAGGGTATCACACCCAGCTGCAAATTTGATTTATAGCCATTAAAAACTGTATGTATAAACTTTCTGAAATGGAGGAAACTATGCCTTCAGCAATGTGGAGATCAAATCTACAGCCACTACTTCCCCAACATAGTACCAAAGTGCTGAAGTAATATGCCATCAACTACTCGCAGCCATCCATCACTCTAGCTTATTTTCCTATTTTGTACTCACTGATTTTCATACTTAAATTAGTAACTAGTAAAAAAAAATCAGATTCTTCAGTCAACAAATAGCAATAATTAGATTTCAATGACAATTTATGAATCATCACCTCATGTGGGAAGAAATTTTGGCCTCTATCTATTTCACAGATCATTCAAATAGGTTTAGGAGATAACCTAATCCCATTTCAAATAAACATGAAACAAAATTATCTGAAAATGAGATTGACATTGCTGCAAGGTAAAGCCTCTACCATTCTGGTCGCACACATTCCTAAATGTTTCAAGAGATGTGCCATGATATGAACAGAATACTCCAGCTGAAGTATAATGAGTGATTTATAAAAGTTGAACATAACTTCTTTGATTTTCACATAGGTTAGTGAAACGCAGGCTGTGAAATTTTGCACCTTCTGAAATGCACACCCAACCCATATGTGACTTTGCCTGGGAATTTGCTTATTCACACAGTTTTCAGGTTCACTGTACGGTTTGCAAACTGCGATGGACAAGAGATGGAGCAGTGGTGTTGTAGGGGCAATCTGGCTAAGAGACCCACGTGGGTTCTGGCAGACAGCAGCGTGGCAATAATCATCATTTAAAGTGCCCTACACTTCACCTCTCAGCCCACTTTAGATCTTCCACCCATACCCATGCCACATCATGAGTGTTCATATTCCCCAGACCATCCCAAGGCACTCCTCCAAACCCCTTCAGATTCCCATGCCCTGACAAAGCTCCTCTCTGTACCCCCAGATGCCCCATGAATCCTGAAATTACCATGTCACCTCCATGCCCTGAGTTTTCCATTCACCCAGAGTCCACTTTATCAAAACCTCATGATAAACAAAGGGACATCTCCTAAACGCAGTTCAATAAATGCGTTTTTCTCATCTGATAAACTCTCATTCAAATATACTGTCATTCATTGTGCAAAAACTATTCTCCATAGAAAAATCAGTTACTCATTAAATTTGCCATTCCTTGCCAACGGATGGGCCTCAAGTAAAGGATAAGGTCCATCCAGGGTCATGACTTTCTGCCATGGGTCTTTGTGTCTGTATTTTGGACAGGTGGAGCAAGGCCTCCCATGTGAGCAATGGTTTTTGGCTGTGAAGACACAGTGTTGAATCCATCAAGGTTGACTTTGCAGGAGTTTTACTTGAGTGCTTGGGAACTGACTTCAAGAAGGGCACGAGGATTTATTCAATTGTCCACCTATTAAATCCAAAAGACGCAATAAAGACAGTGCTGATGAAATTTCCAGAACACTACTGATATACAATAGGTTTCATTGCACTACAGATTGTAGTGATGGAATCTGCTTTGTACACCATGACTTTTGTTGACTTGCAGAAGACTCTATCATCAAACACCTGCAGCCGTAACTTGTAGAAGTGATCATTAAGTGTGGAAACAAACAGTCATGTACTCTGAAATCACATCAAAGGCAGAATATGTTATTGCAATCTTGTAAAACTATCAGTCATGATCCCAACAACTGTATTAACACAAAATCAGTCAAGCATTCATAATTGCCACAAATATCAAAACATTAACTTCCACCTTGAAAGCCTGAAATTGAAAGGACAGGTGGTATCCTCTTTGTTTTAATGTTGGGCTGCTGTCAATTTAAAGGGAGAGCAGGCCCTTGGATTTTTTTTTTAATCTTGCAAATGCAATAACATTTTTTCACAGTCTGATCTCTCTGTACCTTTAAATCTCAAACACAACAAGGACCTTTTTAAAATATACATTCATGATGCAGGCAGCACTGCTAGCATTTAGTGGCTTCCCTAATTTCTCGAAAGAAGATAATGATGATCTGCTTTCTTGAAACCTTGCAGTCCTTGAGCAGTAGGTATACCCACAACATTGTTTAGAAGGGCCAAACATTGATCCATTGACAGTGAAGTAATGGTGAGATAATGCCAAGTCAGGATGATGTGTGGCTGGAAGAGAATTTGCAGGCGCTGGTGTACCCATGCAGCTGCTGCAATTTTCCTTCTCATTTGCAGTAATTATGTGTTTGGAAGGTGTTGTTGGAACAGCCTTACTGAGTTACTGCAGTGGATTTTGTAGACGGTATACAATGTTAGTGGGGATTCAGTGAATGTATGCCACTGAACGTCAAGGGGTGAAGGTTAGATTCTGTTTTATTTTCTACTGTATATTGCACTATCATCAATATCTCCACTTCTGAAACTGAAGGAAAGACCATTGTTAAAGCTGATGGAGATTACCATGTTATTACCCTGAGCAACTGAGGGGGCTCTTGTGGTGCAGTGGTATTGTCCTTACATCTGAACTAGGAGGCCTAGGTTAAGTCCCATCTACTCCAGAGGTGTGTAATAACATCTCTGGACAAATTAATTAGAAGATATCTATCCTGAGGAACTGCTATGGTAATAGAGTCATATACAATGTGGAAACAGACCTTTCAGTCTATGCCAATCAAGTTTCCTAAACTAAACTAAACTTGTCCCACTTGCTTGGGTTTGGCCCATTATCCCTCTAAACCTTTGCCATTCATGTACCTGTTCAAATGTCTTTTAAATGTTATAACTGTATCTGCATCTATCACTTCTGCTGGCAGATTATTCTACATACGAACTATCCTCTGTGTGAAGAAGTCACCCCTCAGCTCCCTTTTAAATCTTTCTCCTGTCACCTTAAAAATATGCCTCCTTGTTTTAAAAATCCCCACCCAAGGGAAAAGACCTTTGCTATTCACATTATCTATGCCCCTCATGATTTTATATATCTCTATAAGGTCACCCCTTAACCTCCTACTATCCAGTGAAACATGTCCAAGCCTAACTAGCCCATCTTTATAAATCAAACCCTCCAGCCTCGGCAACATTCTGGTAAACCTTTTCTGAATCCTCTCCAATTTAATAATAGAACATAGAACATAGAACATAGAACATTACAGCGCAGTACAGGCCCTTCGGCCCTCGATGTTGCGCCGACCTGTGAAACCAATCTGAAGCCCATCTAACCTAAACTATTCCATTATCATCCATTTGTTTATCCAATGACCATTTAAATGCCCTTAAAGTGGGCGAGTCTACTATTTTTGCAGGCAGGGCATTCCACGCCCTTACTACTCTCTGAGTAAAGAACCTACCTCTGACATCTGTCCTATATCTATCACCCCTCAATTTAAAGCTATGTCCCCTCGTGCTAGCCATCACCATCCGAGGAAAAAGGCTCCCACTGTCCACCCTATCTAATCCTCTGATCATCTTGTATGTCTCTATCAAGTCACCTTATCCTTTCTATAGCACGGCAACGTGCATATGTACATAGTACTCTAAAAGTGGCCTCACCAATGTCCTGTATAACCTCAACATGACATCTCAAGTCCTATACTCAATGGTCTGACCAATGAAGGCAAGCGTGCTAAATGCCTTCTTAAGCACCTTGTTTACTTGTGATGCAACTTTCAATGAACTATGTACCTGAACTCCTAGGTCTCTCTGCTCAACAACACTACTCAGAGCCCAACGACTAAGTGTATAAGTCCTGCCCTTGTATATCTTACCAAAATACAATACCTTGCATTTATCCAAATTAAACTCCATTTGCCGCTGTACAGCCCATTGGCCCAATTGATCAATATACCTTTGTAATCTCAGATAACCTTCTTCCCTGTCAATTATACCACCAATTTTGATGTCATTCACAAACTTACAAGCCATGCTTCCTAAATTCTCATCCAAATTGTTTATATAAATGACAAACATAAATTGACCCAGCACCAATCCCTGAGGGACACTGTTGGTCACAGCCTCCACTCTAAATAAAAACCCTCCACCACCATCATCTGCTTCCTACCATTAAGCCAGTTTTGTATCCAATAGGCCACCTCTCCCTTAATCCCATGTAATCTAACTTTACTAATTAGTCTACTATGTGGAACCTTGTCAAAGGCTTTACTAAAGGCCATGTTATCTATTGCTCTGCCCTCATCAATTTTTTTGGTTACATCCTTAAAAAACTCAATCAAGTTTGTGAGATACAATTTCCCATACACAAAGCCATGCTGACTACCGCTTATTTGTCCTTGCCTTTCCAAATGAATGTAAATCCTCAGTTAGAATTCCCTCCAACAAATTATCCACCACTGATGTCAGACTCACAGGCTTATAGTTCCCAGGCTTCTCCTTACAGCCTTTTTTTAAACAAAGGCCCAACATTAGCCACCCGCCAGTTCTCTGGCACTTCACCCATGGTTATAGATGATACAAATATCCCTGCTAGGGGCCCTACAATTTCTTCCCACCTTCCCACAACATCCTGGGATACACTTGATCAGGTCCCAGAAATCTATCCACCTTTATGTTTTTTTTAAGACCTTCAGCACTTCTCTTCTATAATATGGACTGTTTTCAAGTCATCAACGTTTATTTCCCTGAGTTCTCTCGGCTCCATTTCTTTCTTGACAATAAAAACTGACATGAGATATTTGTTTAGTATCTCTCCCATCTCCTGTGGTTCCACACATAGATGACCTTTTGATCATTAAGGGACCCAATTCTCTCCCTAGTTGCTCTTTTGCTCTTGATGAACTTGTAGGATCTTTTTAGATTATCCTTAACATTATCTGCCAAGGCTATCTCATATCCCTTTTATGCCGTCATGATTTCACTCTTAAGAATGCCCCTACACTGCTTCAACTCTTCAAGAAATTCACTTGATCCCAGTTGTCTATACCTAATACGTGACTCATTCTTATTCGTGGCCAGAGCTTCAATATTTTCATTCATCCTCGTTCCCTACTCTTATCTGTCTTATCCTTCACTCTAACAGGAACATAATGCCTCTGAACTTTAGTTATCTCACTTTTGAAAGCTTCCCACTTGCCAGTCACCCCTTTACCTGTGAACAGCCTACTCTAATCAACTCTTGAAAGTTATGTTTTACATCATCAAAATTTACCTGATTCCAATTATGAACTTTAACTTTTATACAAGGCCTATCCTTTTCTATAACTATTTTAAAACAAATAGAATTATGATCACTGGTCCTAAAGTGCTCCTCATTGACACTTCAGTCAATTGCCCTGCCTTATTTCCCAAGAGATGGTCAAGGTTTGCTTATGCCCTAGTAGGTATATCTATATATTGATGAAGAAAATTTTCTTGAACACATTTAACAAATTCCTAACCATCTAAGCCCTTAATACTATAGCAGTCCCAGTCTATGTTTGGAAATTAATATCCCCTACTATTATAACCATATTATTCTTACATATATCTGAGATCTCTCTACATATTTGCTCCTCAGTTTCTCGCTGACCATTGGGATCCTATTGTACAATCCCACCAAGGTTATCATTCCCTTCTTATTTCTGAGTTCCACCCATATAGCTTCACTGCATGATTCCTCAGAAGTATCCATTCTAAGCTCAGCAGTAATGTTTTCCTTCATCAAAAATGCTACTCCCTCTCCTCACTTGCTTCCCTTTCTATATTACCCATGGCATTTAAAGCGCAGAACATTGAGCTGCCAGTCCTGTCCCTCCCTCAGCCATGTTTCTGTAGTCGATATGGTGTCCCAGTCCCATGTTCTGAGTTCACCTGCCTTACTTGTAAGACCACTTGCATTGAAATAAATGCAGTTTAATTCTTCAGAGTTACCTCATTCTCCAACTTCTCAGAACCATCCTCAACTGTCTTTCTATTCTCAATACCACACAGTATCTCCCTGCACTCCTTCCCTACTAGTTTAAATGCTCCCAAATAACATTAGCAAATCTCCCTGCCAGGATATTGGTCCCTTTTGAACAGGCCTTTTCTGCCACAAAAGAAATCCCAATCATCCAAAAATCTGAGTAGTTGACCACTGCACCATCTCCTCAGTCATTGATTTATCTGCCCTATCTTCTTTTTCCTACTCTCACTAGCACATGGCACCGGGAATAATTCAGAGAATCCTACATTTGAGATTCTGCTTTTAAACCTTCCAGCTAACTTCCTATATTCACTCTGCAAAATCTCAACCCTTTCCCTAATTGTGTTGATCTTACCAATGTGTACAAGAACATCCAGCTTCACACTCTCCCCTTTGACAATATGCTGCAACCATTTTGAGACATGGACTGGTATGATTGACAATCACAACTATCCTCATTTGTGCTAGCTATGACTCCAGTTGGTGGGGAGTATTCCCATTTTCTCAGTTTCACTGGGGCTCCTTGATGTCAAAATCACAGTTAAATGCCACCTTGATGTCAGGGGCAGTCACTCTCACCACCCCACCTTTGGAGTTCAGCTGTGCGGTCCAAGATTGGTCTAAGACTACAATGAAGTTAAGAGCTGTGTAGCATTGGTGAATCCCAAACTGAGCATTAATGAGCAGGCTATTTCTGAGCAAGTATTTCTTGATAGCACTGTCAATGAGTCCATTCATCACTTTGCAATGAGTAGACTAAATGACTACTATTTGAGTTGGATTTGTCCTTCTTTTTGTGGGCAGAACATAACTGGGCAATTTTCAACATTTCTGGACATATATGAGTATATATCTGTGCTGAAACAGTTTAGCCAAGGAATCAGTTTATTCTGGAGCACAAGTCTTTAGTACTATTCCTGGAAAGTTGTCAGTGTTGGCACCCTTTGCAGATCAATTACCAGCAAATGTTTCTGTTTTTGAATGAATAATGCCCTTTCTCCAATGGCAAATGTTTGTAATGCATAACAACACTTACACAATGACGGGCAATGTACCTTTGAAGGACTTACCTGTGAAGAATCAATGCTTTCAAAACATGTGCAACTTTCGATGCAGCATCTCATAGTGACATTTGAAACTATGGAAACATTTCACACTTCCTTGTCAGAATGTTGTTGACTCCTCAGAAGGCTTCTCCCACTGATCACAATCTCCCCAGAAAGTACATTTTTAAGGGCGGACAAAACCCGTATCAGGACACAAAATCTGTTTAGTGGAAGAGTGGTGGAAGCAGAGTCTTTAAGTATTTTTAAGGCAGATGTTAAAATATTCTTAATAAATGAGGGAATGAAAGGTTCTCAGGGCTGAGTGGTAATGTGGTATAATCCAATCAGCCATGACGTTATTGAAAGAAGCAGAAGGTTCAAAGGTCAAGTGGTCGACTCCAGATTCTAATTGATTTGTTCATAAATTCGAAGAAGGTAAAATCTATTCTAAAGAAGATATCAATTCAACATGCATTGTGAGAACAGGGATCAACCATTGGTTTGGTGTTAGGTTTGTGTAGCAATGGATTTTTGAAAATCATCACCAGACATGTAATGTATACATACGAATTATGTGAGCCAAGTTGGACCCTGAGGACAACAAAAAATTTCAGAGCAACAACCAGTTGACATAGCCGTCAAATGGTACGAATATATTTGGTGTTGTAGCAGAAGAGCAAGCTCTCTCAAGTCAATCAAAAGACCTTGATTCTAAACTTATTGGTTTCCAGCAATTCATCATCAGACAGCAGCTAAAACATAAATATCCATTGTGTCATTTTGGTAACATGGTTGAATCATCTATGAATTTCAATATGCTCAGCAGTAGTGCAAAGGTTTGAAAGCAGTTCCTGTGAAAACCACAGGACATGAAAAGGCAAGACTCACAGCAGTGATAGCCTGCAGTGCTAAATTGAATAAAATTACATCTGTGGTAATTTTCAAATGTAAAACCACAATGAAAATCAAGTTGCCTCCAAAGACTTTTGTGCACATGTATGACAATGATTGGATGCATAAGGATCGGTGAACTTGCTGATTGATTATTTGGAGAACAGACGTCCCAGGGGCCCATGTAAAAATGGAAACTTAGTGTGAGACGTGTTCAAGTTCTACAGGTTGAATCTTACATCTGGACTTAATTTAGCTAAGTTCAAGTTCCATCGCAGGTGGAGGGCATTTCATGGTGTGGCCTGCAAGGGAAGGATTCTTTACTTCACACTGACCCCAAAACTAAATGGAGATATTTGGATGCTTCACTGGTGTTCATTCGTGCACTTGCAAGGGAGATCCTCTCTTCCTGTGGGATTCCACCAACGACTCTCAGTAGCATCAGTGTGTACTATCTATAAGATGCACTGCAGAAATTCACCAAAGATCCTCAGACAGCACCTTTCAAACCCACGACCACTTCCATCTAGAAGGACAAGGGCATCAGACAAATAGCAACACCGCCACCTCCACATTCCCTTCCAAGCCACTCACCATCCTGACTTCAAAATATATCGCTGTTCCTTCACTGTCGCCGGGTCAAAATCCTGAAATTCCCTCCCTAATAGCATTGGGGGTCAACCCACAGCAGGAGGACGGCAGCGGTTCAAGAAGGCAGCTCACCACCACCTTCTCAAAGTCGACTGGGGAAGGGCAATAAATGCTGGCCAGCCAGCGACGCCCACATCCCACAAATGGATAGAAAAACAAATCTCCCTGAACTATTATTAAACTTTATTTTTTTTTAAAATGGGTGTTACAGTATTTAAATCTAAGGTTTTGGAGTAGATCTGCAGCTCGGGCTGTGGGTGTTGAAGTTGGTTGGCTCACCGAGCTGGTTTGTTGTTCCGCATCCCAGCATCCCAGTAACCATCCCAGCACACATAAAACGAAGATGCGTGCGAACACTATTTAAAAGGGCAACAACACACTGCAGCAACATGGAACTACGCCAAGAGGAGGAGGAATACCTCTTCCAAGTGTTCAAGGATAATGGATATCCAAAGAATTGGGTCAGGAGATGCCTACAGGAACAGCATCAGAAAGATTCTATATGCCCCGACACACTCATCACACTACCCTACATCAGGAACACGTCAGAACTCACCACAAGACTTCTATGACCGCTGGGCATCAGAGTAGCACACAAACCCACATCAACCCTACGACAAGTGCTCACCCGAACTAAAGACCCACTCCCCACCATGGACAGGACCAATGTCATCTACAAGATCCCCTGCAGAGAGTGCCAGAAACACCACATCGGACTAACGGAAGAAAACTAACAACAAGAGTACATGAACACCAACTGGCTACAAAAAGACACGATCAATACTCACTCATCTCAATCCACATGGACAAGGAGAACCACGATTTTGACTGGGACAACACCAAGATCCTGGGACAGGCTAGGCAGAGACAAACACAAGAATTCCTGGAAGCATGGCACTCCACAAAGCATGCTATTAATAAATACATTGAACTCGACCCCATATACGTTCCACTACGGAGGAAAACCGGAAGTGAGGCAATCCATCGCAATGGACACCAGAGTTTAAAAACCAGGCGGGAAAACACAGCAAGGCTTCATCAGAGGCTGCACTGAGGATGTTACCAAGCACGGTAACGAAACATCTGCGGAATAACAAACCAGCTCAGCGAGCCAACCAACCTCTACAGTATTTAAAATACAAATCACCTATTATACATGTGATTCTATTCATCTAATCATGGTCAAATTCCATCTGTGATATTCACATAGTAAATTAACACCAGATTGGTGCACAGGAAGGGAGAGAGGTAAACAGGTGGCCAAATTCTACGTTTTTAATCTTGTTTTAATAGGGGTGCCTAATCTTTGCTTACTAGAACATTTTATCTGTTTATTGCCCCAAGACAATGGCTTAAAGCTTTAGGGATGCACATCTGGCCTTGTTCTTGTGGGAAAGTAGCCATTTGTTTTAACCCTTTCTTCTCTGTTTATGGCTTGTTTGTTCTGCTGACCGCATGCAACCTTATGACAACTATTTTCCACAAACTACATGACTTGTCTAAGGTTTTGAAGTAGATCTGTAGCTCGGGTTGTGGGTGTTGAGGTTGGTTGGCTCGCCGAGCTGGATTGTTGTTCCGCAGACGTTTCATTACCGTGCTGGGTAACATCATCAGTGCAGCCTCCGATGAAGCATCAGTGTGTTTTCCTACCTGTTTTTTAAACAAACAGCTCCCATTCCTGGATGTCATGGTAGAGCGCAAGACAAATGGGGAACTCCAAACAAAAGTACACAGAAAAGCCACACACACGGACCAGGTACTGAACTTCAACAGTAACCATCCCCACACACACAAACGAAGCTGCGTGCGAACACTATTTAAACGAGCAATAACACACTGCAGCAACATAGAACTACGCCAAGAGGAAGAAGAATACCTCTTCCAGGTTTTCAAGGATAATTGATATCCAAAAAAATGGGTCAGAAGATGCCCACATGAACAACATCAGGAAGATACTACATGCCCCAACACACTCATCACACTACCCTACATCAGGAACACATCGGAACTAACCACAAGACTCCTACGACTGCTGGGCATCAGAGTGGCACACAAGCCCACATCAACCCTACGACAACTGCTCACCTGAACTAAAGATCCACTCCCCGCCATGGACAGGACCAATGTCATCTATAATATGATCCCCTGCAGAGACTGTGAGAAACACTACATCAGACAAACAGGAAGGAAGCTAACAACAAGGGTACACGAACACCAACTGGCTACAAAAAGACACGACAAATGCTCACTCATCTCAATCCACATGGATAAGGAGAACCACCAATTCAACTGGAACAACACCTAAATCCTGGGACAAGCTAAGCAGAGACAGGCACGGGAATTCCTAGTAGCCTGGTACTCCATGAAGAAAGCCATCAATAAACACATCAAACTTGAACCCATATACACTCCACTACGAAGGAAAACCCGGAAGTGAGGCAATCCAGCTCAACGGACTCCAGACTTTAAAAACCAGGTGGGAAAACACACCAACGCTTCATCGGAGGCTGCACTGATGATGTTACCCTGCAGGGTAATGAAACGTCTGCGGAACAACGAACCAGCTCGACGAGCCAACCAACCCTCAACTACATGACTTGCTTCAAGTATAAGGTTTATAAAACTATTATATTAACTGATTTTTATTTTGGTCTTTCAAAGCTCAAGGTTAGCTCACAGAATTTTGTAAAACTTGCCTATTTAAGTATTACTCTGACTGTCATGAGGGGGTTCCAATTCCATTTCATCACGTGCTGTTCCTGGAATAACTCACCACTCAGCAGATATCTACCAAAGACCAGCATCCCTTACACCCCCACCATCTTTAAAAGTCCACTGCGCACCTGGGCACGGTCATGCTCTGTCACTCTCATCAGAGCTTGCAACATCTTTTCTCACCAACGTTTGTTTCCCATCAACCTGCCCCACTGTTGACCCTGCATGCACTCTGCACTGCTTACTCATTGCCTCTGAACACCTCATAAACATTCCTCCACCTACCATGCCAACTTTCATCTCACTCAATCCCTCCCGTTCTCTCGTAATAGGAGAAGATAAGCCATGTCAATGCAGATACAAACTATACGGGTGGAGGCATGCTGAATTAGGCTCCCTAACCTACACCATTAGAGGATTCTGGCCCATACAGTAAAAGACTGTAACTGCTCCTTCTGGGACATCAAGACATCCATATCCAGCCAACTGAATAAGCACCACTCTTCATTCCACTGTGATTTTCACAGTAACCCTGCTGTTGGTCTCATTCATTGCATACTACCTCTAACGACTGGCAGGGACATGTACCCCTGCTTGTGTCATGCAGGTACTGCCAGCAAGTCCACCATTTCCATGAAGAAATGGCCAGCTCTCCTAGAAGCCACCTCCCAGAGCCCTAAGAATGAGAGTACACAGACCTTAGAGGCAGCATTAGCAAGGCTATCTCGTGCTCTCCGACCAGCTTAGATACTGACACCTCAGTGAGAATATTGGGCTTACAGAGAGTTGTAGCCTTCACTGTGATAGCTCTACAATCGGGCAAAGAAACATTCCAGGCTGCTGGCACTCAGAGGGCTGCTGAAAACCTGGCATCAGCTCAGACCCAGGCAGGAGAGGATCCTACAGTGTGGGCAATCAGGGACTCCGCCCACATGCCCAGGGAGGAACAGGAGTGGCCAACAGGGATGTGGGACACAATTACCGCCAGTAGTTCTCATTTCATACATTTTCTATTCTTCCAAAATTTAGCTTTAAATTGAGCATTCTTGTGATCCAATGGTTTTGTCCCTGACTTTTGCTGAGAAGCTTCAGGTTCAAATCCCAGCTGCACCAACAATTATCATCACATGACTAAACAGGTTGTTTGAAATTTTATTTTTATAATTTGATCCCATTATCAGATATATTTTTTCAGGCTTCAGGGTTGACCTATACTGCATGCCACAATCTAAAGTAAATAATAAGTGATTTTTCAGAAAGTATGGATTTATGGTGAAGGGATGGATAAATTTACAGAACCATACCAGCAGAAAATTATAAGAGGGGCAATTCGTAGTCTATGGCTTAAGAGCAATTTCTCCTCCACTTCTCAGATACTTTTGTGCCATCAGTTTGCTGCACTGATATCTCACCCTAGAACAGTTACTTGCATTGAGAGCCCTGAAAGTATCATCTCTGCTCATTACCACCAACTCTGATACCGATTCCATTCTCCTTCCCAGTCATTGTCTTAAATTGAACCAGGTTTTGCACTCTATATATTTTTCATCATAATGACTACTTGCTTCCACCTGCTTGATATTGTCTACACTTACTCTCACCACATCCCATCTTCTGCTGAATTTTTCATGTTTTTATCACTTCTGTCATCACTTCCTTCATCTCTCTTATCATCCATTCATCCAAAATGCAGTTACTCATCTCCTGTCTTGTAATGAGCCCATTTTCCCTGTATTTGATAACCTCAATTGTCATTAAGACCACCAGTGCCTCAAATGTACAATTCTCACCCTAATTTTTAAACTATTTTATGGCCTCATTTTCCCTGCTTCTATAACTTTCACAACCCACTTTATAATCATCTCATCATTCTGTATTCCTCCAATACTCACCTCACTGAATTCTCACTTTGTTCATTATTCATTGATTACAGTGCTTTGAGCTATCTAGGCTCTATGCTGTGGAATTTGTTCCTACAATCTAGGTGTCTGACTGAGCGTCCCTCCTACTATCTTGTTCTTTGCTTTGGGGTTGATTTTTATTATTCCTTTGATAAAATGATGTTTTCTGTTGATCTTACATATGTTAAAGGTAGCATATAAAATCAAGTCAAAGATTTTTTTTTCTGCTGGTGTTAAAACAGGTTTAAAGGACTGAAAGGCCTTCTGGTTTGTGATTTGGGATGTTCCTAGCCAAAAGTCTATTCAAGCAACTATACAAATGAACAAAGAATTAAAAACATGAACACAGTTCGTGGGTGGCGCAGTGGCTTGTTGGTTAACACTACTGCCTCACAGTGCCAGGGATATGGGTTCGATTCCAGTCCTGGATGACTGCCTACGTAGAATTTTCACATTCTCCCTGTGTCTGCGTGGGTTTCCTCCCACAGTCCAAAGATGTGCAGGTTAGGTGGATTGGCCATGGTAAATTGCCCATAGTGCTCAGGGATGTGTAGATTAGGTGAATTATGCCGGATGGGTCTGGGTGGGATGTTGTGAATATCAATGTGGATTTGTTGGGTTGAAGGGCCTGTTTCCACACTATAGGGATTCTATAAACTATCTATCTTTCACTTCTAAGGAGTGGAATAAATCACAGGTGAGTATAACCACATTTTTACCTGCTGCTCAATCAAGACAAGCAAATATTTATTTTAAAAAATGTTTAATGTATTCTACAGTAACTGATCTATATTATAAAATAATGAACATGAAAAAAGAACCAACTCTTTACGGAGAAATTACCAATACAAAATGAATAGTAACTTATAAAATGCCAATAATGAATGATCTACCAACAATTAGAATAAGTTCAAATCACTCCACCTTTTCCCTTTCCTTTTTGTCCTCAGAAAGTGAACTTTCTAATGACCAACACAATGCTTACAGAACAGTTAAGTGCCTGCATATTGAATATTTCTGAGTAGGAAACTCCTTGTGAGCTTGTTATGAAAAATGCATCTTTGTAGTGTTGAATTGTTCAAATTTTTCAGATGCGGACAAATTTCAAAAATGTTGTTCAAGTAAAATTTTAGATTTTTAAAACAAAAAGTTACTCTACATGTCTGTAAATTACAAGAGAAGGAACATGGGAATATATACAAATCACCTCAAACATGATAGACTGTATAGAATTTTTTGTAACTGTGGTAATTGTTTCCATATTTAAATTCTAAAACAAGCTACAATTCAATTATCTCAATGCATATAATCTGGATATAATTAATTTAAGACTTAAATAAAACCTACTACCTTCTTCTTGTGCTTCAACAATTGTGTCAAGTTTTGAGATTCAGGGGAAAAATTTCTTTCATGGGACATTACTTCAAAGCTGGGCTTTACAGTCTGTGTAGATACTCCAGAGCTGACAGGACCACTGTTACCTGTGTTGCTTATACAGCATTTAATATTAATGTCAGTGAACAGTGCCTCAAAGAGGCATTACACAAACAAACTTTTTGCTCCTATAGTTTCTATTACTCAGGTTTACAATTCAAAAATAAATCATTTCACTTAATCATTCTTAGAATCCCTAAATTGCAGATAGAGGCCATTCAGCCCAAGAAGTCAACACCAACCCTCTGAAGAGCATCCCACCCAGACCCAGCCCCCTACTGTATCCCCGTAACCCCACATTTACCATGGCCAATCCACCTAACCTGCACATCTTTCGACTGTGGGAGGAAACCGAAGCGCCCAATGGAAATCCAAACAAACACGAGGAGAATATACAGACTCCACACAAACAGTCACCCAAGGCCACAATCAAACTCTGATGCTGTGAGGCAGCAGTGCTGGCCACTGAGCCACTGAATGAATGAAATACTAATAATTTTCTGTACACTGAAAACATTTCTCAAAGGAGGTATATTTTGAACAGTAACCTGATACAATAAAACATTTTTGTTGTTATGAAGTGAGAGGTTTCTCAGCCTACTTATGCTCCTTAGTGAGTGAAAGAATCATTTATTATTTATTAGTTATTTCCGAAAGTTTATATTTTAAAAATCACACGCTGCTTCATTTTTTTTTTGTGAAATCTCTTAATCGTTTCTAACTAGTATATTAATTGGAGCCATTCAAGTCTGCCATAATTACACACCTCCTCCTTGCAGTGGTGTAACCTGTAACTCTCCGTGGGCAGTGCGTTTGAAAATCTGGTCAACAAACTTAAAAATATTGCTTATTGTGTGCCATCAAACTTTATGTAGCTTCAGATGTTGCTTTCTTATGAAATCTCAACAAATTACTCCTTATAACGAAATCTAATCATCTCTATTCGTAGACTTTTCCAGAGAACATGCGCCAAGCAGTTCCATTCTGGTTAAAAATCCAAACGTAATATCATTATATTGGTTTTAGGATGTCTTATTTTAACTTTCAGCAACCAGAGTACCTAAACAGTGACCTTAAGTGATAGAGAGTTCAGAAGCTAAACTTTACAATTTTCTCCTACACTTAGACTATAAGTAGAAATTTCATGGTGGATCAGCTAGCTTTGTTTAATAAAGTAATGAATTGTTGAAGGCACCAATGGAAAACAGTAGCTGTGTATTCCTTGGAACTGAAATAATATGCCTATCAGAGGGGCCAAAAGAAAGAGCTCAATGTTTTGTTATCAAAAGAATGTGCTATGATAATTCAATTATTCAGCTTATTCCTTACAGGTAAAACTCTAAATCTGACTACATTCTGTATTAACGTACAAGTTTATTACATGTTCACATGACATTAATTTGTCTACTCTTTTAACACAGTTGTTCACGCTTTTTTATAAAAAGAGCTGAATGGGTTAAACTCCTTATAATGTATGAAAAATTAATTGTTCACCAATTGGTATCACGCCTCATGATATTCAGGCTAAGTATTCCACCAAAGTGCTCGATATTATTTGCTTATTTATCAGGAAGGGTTTTATTAACATAAAGGATTAAGCAGCATTTCCATATCTGCAAAAATGTCCATTTTGTTCAATAGCTGTTCTATTGTCTACTTCAGAATGAAAGGAGTTAAAGATGGTTTTGTGTGTTTTCAACTGCATTTATATAATTAAATATTGCTTTTTTAAATGCCATGCAATAAATTCTTCAATATGTAAAAATTGAATCCCAAAATACAGATGTCTAGAGATTTCCCCTCACAATGAATCATCTAAAAAATAAGTCTGTAATGACTACAACTGGAATTGTTTGCGAAGGAAAGTCTTTGACTCGTTTTCATGCCAACCCTTTTTTATTTATGAAACATTATTAGTGCCACAGGGAGTTCAAAGCCTGGGAAACAATATTGTATGGAAGTAATTAGTTTTCTGATAGAGTAACAAGAAAAAAGGACAAAGCTTCTTCGCTAAGAAAACTTGGGTGCCAGCTTTGAGCTGTTGTCATTGCAAGCTTCCCTGACTGAAGGCGGGCAAACATCATTAACAGCATAGGGTCATTCCTCTGACATGCAGGGGAGAAATTAACAGCTGTCATCGAGTGATGAGTTAACTTCATAATGGGATAATGGCACTAACAAAACAATTAGCATTCGTAGGAAACAGATAATGAAAATTCCATGCTGAGTTACAATGAGGCATCTAAATTAAAGGAAAATGGGAATAAAATGTGGGTGGCTGAATTCAGAATGGGCTGCTAAATAATTTGATTGTCGTTCTTATCAGTGATTGACTGAGTAGATCAAGTAGGTCAGCCCATCAAAAATCTGTAATGTCAGTTCAGGAAAGTACTTAGAAAAGGGTATTACTTCGTCAGGAACCATTTCAAAGAAAAATCAGGCAGTTAAGCCATCATTGTGATTAACTCCATTTTGTTCTTAGTCACTATTTTATTACCTTTGCATTTGTCAATAAAAATGAAACTGTTAACAATTTCCAGATCTCAAGTTGATTCAACTGTCTACAACATAGAGATAATTCAATGAAGCACGTGTAATGAAGTAACCTAAAGCACTATGGGTCTAAATTGGACAGCCCGCAATAAGAGTCACAGGATCATGGTACACAATTAACCCCTACCCATTGATTATAATGCAGGCAGTGAGCCAATTTTATCCTGTTGGCTGATTTCAATGATTTTGTAGTGGCTTTTATTTTTACCTTTTGACCAAGCAGACACTATGACAGTCAGTGAGAGGAAGAAGATAGGTTCTGGAACTACTGGTGATTGGGGAACAGGAACTGCGTTCACTGCAATTTCTCTCAGATAAGTTTGTCACAGACAGCCTGGGCAGACAGACACCGTCCAGGTTGCCAACCTTATCCTCATTGTCTTATTCCACCACCTCTTCCTTATCCTCCCCTTCCTTTTGCTTTTGTGTGTATGGGTTGTGCACCAGAGCTGTCAGCCATATGGTGAGTGGATGGTTACTGTCAGCAGGAGCCACCTTTTGGTTTTCTGTGCTCATATACCTGCTGGACATCGTGGGAGTGGAATTCCTTTTGATTTGGATATAAGGAAGAGTTGACAACATGCAGTGCCCAGTGACATATACCAGCAGAAAATTGTATCCTAAACTATGGGAATGTCTTTCCTACCACATTTTCAGCCATGGATGATTGAGAGATGTCATTAGTTGGAGCACATAGTTTCAAAATGGCAAAACAGGTACCAAATCAGCATTGCATGCTGGGTGTCATTTTTTTCTGCCTGTCTTCTGGTTTGTAAAGTGTGTTCAATAGTATTAGGTAGAGACAGGATGTTAGCTGAAGCACTGCCGAGCTCACCAATATGGCATCCAGTGCCAATTCTCTCCAAAAGGATGCACGTGTGTTGCATTAACCATTTTGAAGCTATAAAGACATTTGTTGATGCTGAAATAATGGGCACCAAGGGGCTTAGTAACAAGATTTTTAAAAAATACCTTGAATCTGATGAAACATATTTATTCTTGAAAGGTTTCTGGAGTAAGGAAGAAGGCAACCATTTGGATATTGGTGTTCAATGAATTCCTCAGCACAAAACTATACAGAAATGTTATCATGGCTCTGCAGGACTGTAATGAGACCACAGCTGGAATATTATGTACAGTTTTGATCCCAGTATTTGAAAGTAAAATATCATTGCATTAGGAGTACTCTAGAGAGAATTCTTTCAATTGGCCCCTTGGATGAAGGGCTGATTTCATGAAGAAAAGGTGAACAAGTTGGTTCTGTTGTTATTAGAGTATAGAAGAATTGGAGGTGATCTTTTTGAAGCATACAAGATATTGAGGGAATTTGATAGGGTGAATGCTGTAAGGGGTTGCCTCTTGTGGAGGAGGTTAGAAGTAATAGACACAGTTTATAAAATGTAAGTAAGAGAATGTATGCACCACAAGCAAGTCATTGTTTGCGTTATTTTGAAGAATTTGAATTTACATTGCTACAGTGGGTATGCCACATGGGCTTGATTTTGTACTCCCTGAGGAGGCTACAGGCTTAATGATTTAATCAGGCTAGAGTGCAAAAATAAAACTTTTGATATCGAGATAAAATTTGGCAATTAGGTTCTCCCTCCTCAGAAGATGAGTCAATCTCACAATTGGCCAGCTGAGAACCTAATGTACATGTATTTACATCTTATTCATTGCATAACTCACTGGAACTTACTTCGCCTTCCCAATGAGCCTGTACTCAATCAAGAATCATGGCACTTCAGATACTCAACCGCAGTTTGCAAACATGTACCTGGTAATGTGGTCTTTGGCGTCTGGTCCAGCTAAGCGTGTTGCCTTTTCTCCCTGTATTGAAACACTGTAACATTGTGTAAATTTTCACTGGCTTCACTAAAACTGTAAACTTTACACTACAGTATGTGCATCTAAAGTGGCAAAAGCAAAATATGTCCCTGGGCCATCTCAGAACCTAACTTGAGAACAGCAATGTAGCAGCTTGTGGCTGAGAATGGCAGCTTATAAAAAAAGGTTAAGACAATAGCTTGTGGTTGGAGAGCACAGTTAGCCATCATATCAAATAGTGACTACATTGGCTGAAGTGCCTGGACAACATCAGAGAAGGTGCATATACCTGCAGTGTGCATGGTTAACACAGTGCACATGCATGAAGAGCATAAAATTGTGATACGTGAGCAGAAAAGGAGGGACATGGTTTTTACTAACACCTTCCACCCCAACCTCAAGTTCACCTGGACCATCTCTGGTACCTCTCTCTCCTTCCTGGACCTCTCTGTCTCCATCTCTGGTGACCACCTTGAAACTGATATCTATTTCAAGCCGACAGACTCCCACAGCTACCTAGACTATACCTCCTCCCACCCACCTTCCTGCAAGAATACAATCCCCTATTCCCAATTCCTCCACCTCTGCCGCATCTGCTCCCAAGATGAGGTGTTCCACTCCTGGACATCCCGGATGTCCTCGTATTTCAAGGACCGCAACATCCCCCCGCTCAGTAGTCGAAAACACCCTCGACTGCACCGCTTGCATTTCCCGCACCTCAGCCCTCATACCCCCTCCTTGCAATAAAAACAAAGACAGAATTCCCCTTGTCCTCACGTATCACCCCATTAACCTCCGGATTTAACGCACCATTCTCTGCCGCTTCTGCCACCTGCAATCTGACCCCACTACCAAGGATATATTTCCCTCCCCACCCTTATCTGCCTTCCGGAGGGACTGCTTTCTCCGCGACTCCCTCGTCCGCTCCACACTGCCCACTAGCCCCACCACCCCCGGCACCTTTCCCTGCAACCACAGGAGGTGCTACACCTGCCCCTACACCTCCCCCCTCACCTCCATCCCAGGCCCCCAAAAAACATTCCACATCAAACAGATGTTCACCTGCACATCCGCTAATGTGGTCGATTGTATCCACTGTTCCCGATGTGGCCTCCTCTACATTAGGGAGACCAAGTGGAAGCTTGGAGACCACTTTGTGGAGCACCTACACTCAGTTCACGACAAACGACAACACCGCCCAGTCGCGAACCACTTCAACTCCCCCTCCCACTCCCTGGGTGACATGCCCATCCTGGGCTTCTTCCAGTGTCACAACGATGCCACTCGGAAACTGGAGGAACAGCACCTCATATATTGCCTTGGAACCCTACAACCCAATGGCCTCAATGTGGACTTTATAGCTTCAAAATCTCCCTACCCCCCACCTCATCCCAAGACCAGCGCCCCCCGCTCATCCCCACCTCACTGACCTGTCCGTCTTCCCTCCCACCTATCGGCTCCTCCCATCTCACTGACCAATCCCCACCACTACCTATCTACACTCACCTTTACTAGCTTCATCCCCGTCTCCTTGACCTGTCCGTCTTCTCTCCCACCCTATCTGCTCCACTATCTACCTGCTATCACCGCACCCCCCTCTCTATTTATTTCAGAGCCCCCTTCCCCTCTCCCATCTCTGAAGAAGGGACCCGACTCGAAACGTCAGCCTTCCTGCTCCTCTGATGCTGCCTGGCCTGCTGTGTTCATCCAGCTCCACACTGTGTTATCTATGACATAGTTAATAGGGTGAGTGCAACTCGAGTCAATCAAGAAGTAATGCCACAATCAGTCCAGGAGTTGACCAAAGTCAGTGAGGCGACTCGTCTAATGCAAGTTGAGTGCTTAGCACTATTTCAGACCAAGGTCAAACAAAACCAGTTGAGGCCTTCCTGCATGACCAGTCAGGCATATTCTATAAATTCAGTCTTGGGGCATGGTCAATCAGGGCTGTGGTTCATACATAAACCAAGGAAGGGGTTTTGTAGGCTTTGTCCATGACATAATTGATTCTATTGGCATCTCACGTCTGAGGATTGGCCTCATTGTACTTGCAAGCTGAGGGAATGTGAGACAATGGAATGGAGTGGGGTGTGATATGACAGGGAAGATCAGATGACCTCTTTATAAGTCTGATTCTGGTCCTGGCCAAGAGCAAGGAACCATAAGGAGGTCCAGGCAGAGGGCACTCATTTGGCCTGTCTGCCTGCATGCCCCTCTTTCACAGTTACACCCATGTCCAGGTGGTCTTTGAGAGGATGTGTCCAGTGGCATGCTTAATATCATTTATCGCCATTGGGCACAACCGAGACAGGATTGTTTGATTAATTCCCAAAATGGCATTGTGATGTGAATTTTATATCTTTTAAATTTTATCCTTTGATTTCTATTACAGCTGCCCCCCTTTAATATTCTCTTATTTGGTTAAATTCATCTTATTTGAGTTAATTTGATGTAACTGATTCTAAAAGTATTCCTGAGATAACAAGGTGTAGAACTGGATGAATACAGAAGGCCAAGAAGCATAGAGGAGCAGGAAAGCTGACGTTTCGGGCCTGGACCCTTCTTCAGAA
>NC_063350.1:40878662-40899517 GCF_021869965.1 Rhincodon typus | reverse complement strand
CTATCTCTAAAAGTATTCCTGTTTGCCATTTAGTATGTTGTGGTGTGGTGGTAGTGTTTCACCTCTGGACCAGACCTGACCTGACCCAAAAGAGTATAACATGTACGAACAGGTTAATTTTTACTTTTCATGGCACAAACCATCCAATTGTGGCTTGATGTCAGGAAGAACTGATTAAAAGTATATTGTGGCCTGATTGACATTTTATGATCACTCAAGTCCACAAGAAGCAATGGAGCAAGAAATATTCACACAAAACCTAATTTTGTTCATTAACAAGTCATTATTGGGACTGCAAGGTATGATGTTGTGAGAATATATCCTCACACAAGACGCAAATAGTGGCATGGGATGTCTGCTATAGTAAGTTTGGATATGTAGAGAGACGCAGCAGGGCTCCTGGCAGCTGCTTCATGCTGAGGCTGCATTGACACTTTTTGAGTGAATTTGGATGATTACTGTTTATGGGAATGGGTATTTTCAGGTTATTAGGTTATCCAGCTCTAGTAGGAGACGGCTCCAGGCTTATGCAAGTTTGGTGGCAAGGAACTGGCCTGTCAAACCACACAGCCATGCAGAATTACACAGAGTAGATATTGGTTAGGGACTTGCCCAGATGTGAGATTAACCTCTAAGGTCCTAACCTGGATCAGTTTTATGGTGAAATTTGTCAAGCATCCATCAATAGGATTCTGTGCTTTCACCTACTGTTTTAACAGTCCTGCTGAGAGTAAAAGGACCATGGTGCAGACGAACCTCACCATTCCTTTTGTACTCCCACAGATGTGTGGGAACTATTGTTAAAGGTTTATTGGGTGTCTGTCTGTGTGGAGTTTGCATGTTCTCCTCGTGTCTGCATGGGTTTCCTTTGGGTGCTCCGGTTTCCTCCCACAGTCCAAAGATGTGCAGGCTAGCTGGATTGGCCATGCAAAATTGCCTGTAGTGTTCAGGGATGAGTAGATTAGGTGGATTAAAAGGGGATGGGGTCTGGGTGGGATGCTCTGAGGGTCGGTGTGGACTTGTTGGGCCAAAGGGCCTGTTTCCGCACTGTAGGGAATTTATGATCTATGATCTATGAACAGCAGGAACTGACATACAACCTACAAGATGGAGAAGGAGAGCGAGCGCTTTGAAAGACATCTTGAGCAAAGTAGGATCTTCAAGCTTCAATGCAGTTATCGGCACATGAGTGACAGTCAGTTTCAAAAGGACACATTGTCAATCCCATCCTGGTGGCCCTAAAGGTAACTGCTCCCGTTTATTTCTCTTGCAGCAGATTGTTTCAGAGAACTACTGAGGATATTTCTGTGGTATCTCGCAATCCTCAACTCCTAATTCCACCTGGAAAGATTAATGCTCTCTTCACAAGAGCCACCAATTCATCACTTTTCCCCTTGATCCAGGAAGTCAGGTTGTGGAAAAATTAAGTTTTGCTACAGCTCAGGCCGAAATGGTAACGACAGTGTCCTATCATGAACTAGCAGTTATCATCAATATTAAAGGATTCCACTCCTTAATGTAGAAATCGATCGTGACTACAACTATTACATCATGCAGGTCTATGCTGTGTATTTTAGGTGCTGGGATGACGCATTTTAAAACCACAACCATGCACACAGTCAAATGCTGTCAGCCCCTTACCATGCATGTAGTGGGAGATCTCAGGCTGTGGCTTCTTGCACTGTGCCGAGGACTGTTAGTGCTTGCAGAAGAGAAGGAAATGAATTAGTTGGTGAAGATGAACAACATCTTATGCAGACCAATGTGTTCGCATTCTTTTACATCTGCAAAGAGCGGACTACATGGTGGTTATTGGTTTCTTGGGCCATTTCTGTCTGCCCATCACCTCAGGAATAGTCCCCTTCTTTTCTGGCCAGCTCTATCACCAGCTCCTCAAAGACTAAGTATCTTAACCTCTGGCACTTCTCCACCAGTCTTGGCCCTTTCAACGTGGGTGCAGGTCAGCTTGATTTGCAATGTGCTAAAGAGGAGGATTGAATGGGAAGGCAATAATTGCAGTATCATTTTGTGAGCATGCATATTCATTGGATGTGGCAAACTGCCCATTGTTAGTGAGTAGGCAGCACAGTGCCCAGAAGGGGTTAGTACTTTGAAGCCATGAGGTGTGTGTAGGTCCTTCAATTATGTGATGTGTATGTGGTGTTTAGGCTTTCAGGTTGTGTCTGAAAGATGACTGTGGAGTGGCATAGTTAAACTGAGAGATGCCCTGATGAGTGTAGGCTAGCAGTGAGATGTTGTTATCATGTAAGCTTGTGATGGGCAGCAAATCATTCACTTTCTTCCATTACTGCAGCTGGGTGTGCTATTGAGGATAAGTGGTGCTGATCTCCACGCCACTTTTCTCCAAGCCAGACAGGTTTGACAACAGGGACTCCTTGCACTTTCCATTAGGAAGAGGACCGCACTTATTTCTCTTACTCCATCCATCAATACCGAGAAGAAAGCATCTCTGAAACGTATATAGAGCTGCTTCTTGGCAACATCTTCAAAGGGCTTGTGGATACCCGTCATAGACCAAGTGGAACCTCCCGGCTCACTGCAAGTGACGTGATGTCCAGCCAGCCTTTAACCCACAAACCCGTCAGAGGTGAGAACATCCTCTTTGCTCATCTACTCCATATGATTCACTGAGTTACTCACACAACCTCTTTCTTGCATAGATAACGACTTGAGAATCCATAATCACACAAGATAACTTGTTCCAGTTCACAGCAGAAGTGAAAAACTTTAATTTGTATGAAACTATGTGTTAATGTCAAAATGGAACATCCTGGCCAATGTTAAATGGGATATTGGAAAATGGCTGGTAAAAGGAATTAGAAATACATTTTTGAAGTAAATGTCTTGTTTTCTCCAAATATAGTTGCAACAATTTAACCAATGGTTTTCATTCCTGGACATTGGAGCATATTCCGAGCATAATTCTTGACATGCTTTAAAAGCAGCCAGAGTTGTTATATATCATGATGGTTTCTAGAAGTTGTATGCACTGATTCATATTGGTAGCTGCAGCATGCCAACTGTATTTCCTTTAACAAACAGTGATGGACCTGGGAACCTGCACAAATGCAAGACTTGGGTTTCTCACAGACACAAGCATCTGGTGAAAACATTATCACAGGCACTTCAAAAACAGAAAATGCTGTTTAAGCATTTTATGATAAAAATTGCCATTTTTATGTCTCAGTAATGGAAAACAAAAAGCTGATTATAAATAGAGATGGCACTGTCTGGAAGCTGACAAGTACCTTTAGCAGGAGTCTTTTCTGTCCTAACACTATACGTAAACAGCATGGGCGACTTGTTGAAAATAAAGTATCTTGATCAAACTAAAGAATCTAATCAGATGACTAATACAAGGGAGAAATGAAAGTGGCTGGGCTGCAGAATGAGAAATGAAGTTTGTAAAAAAAGAAATTGGTGTGGGTATTAGATTGATTTAACAGAGCTGTTTGAAAGGTCTTGACAGTGTTGGTAGAATTAAATTGTTCCTTTTAGTGGAATGGTTGAGAGTCAGAAGACACTAACTTAAGGCGAATGGCAAAAGAACCAAAGAGGAGCAGCACAGGTGAACGAGCCAGTACAGCACATGGGCTGTGAGTCCTGGTGCAGCGCAGGGAAATGAGCCAGTACAACGTGAGGAATGAGCTCTGGAACACTGCGTTGGGAATTCCAAATCCGGGAGCAGCGCAAGGTGAGACAAACCCTGGTAAAGCGCAACTTACTTTGTTGTTGCTGAGTGCCGGTGAGGAGCGGACTGGAGGCTGGTGTGATGCAGGGTAGTTGCTGGACTTGGGCCTGGCACCACACACTGAGCTGCTGCTGTTTGGTACTCTTACTGGACTGCAATGTCAATCCTTGTCTTTTAATCTGCTTGAATAAAAACATTTTTTATTATTCTAAGATTAGTACCTCTGTACTTGTACCTAAGATGGTGTCAATAAAAGGCAGCCATTGTAAGAACTTTTCATTGTACTCCTGTGCTTCTCTACTGGAGTACAGGTGACAATAAAGGATATTCTATTCTACAAAAAAACATTTTTTGACAGGGAGTGGATGGAATCTGGAGCACATTGTCTGAAACTATGGTGGAGGTAAATTCAATCAAAAACAAATTGAATGAGCACATGAATAGAAGAAATTGCAGGGTTATGGGGTAAGAGCAGGGGAGTGGGACTAGCCCAGTTGTTCTTGCCAAGGGCTGGTAACAACATAATGGTCCAAGTGCAATTTTCAGCATTGTAATAACTTTTCTACCTAACTTGATTCCAGTTTGTAAGAAACTAAAGGGAAAGGGGTGGTACAGTGGTTTGCATGGCTGCCTCACAGGACCAGGGACCTAGGGTCAAATCCAGACTTGGTGAATGTCTGTATGGAGTTTGCACATTCTCCCTACGTCTGCATGTGTTTGCTCTGGTTTCCTCCCACAATCCAAAGACATGCAGGTTAGGTGGATTGGCCAAATGTAAAAACCCCATGCAGGGTCATGGGGATGGGGTGGATGCTCTTTGGAGGGTTGGTGCAGACTTGATGGGCCAAATAGCCTCTTTCTGCACTGTAGGGATTCTATAAAGGAAAGCTGGCACATGAGGTTATATCTTGACAATAATTTATTGTAAATAAAATCCTTCTGGCTCCAGACAAACCTAAGCTATTGAATTACTTGTCGAGTATTCTAAATCTGTACATAGAGTTTAGAGAAAATATGCAAGGATAGTCTGGGACTCTTAAGAAATGAACTTGACATCCCATGAAGAACTTAGTCCAAATCTTGTGATTATGAAAATGTTAAATACTTTCTGTCTGAAGTGCCAAACCTGTGACACAAACACAAACAGAAAATAATCTTGTCTCAGATGAGCTATTGGCCATAGTTTATACAAATTCAACAATTGCATGCTTAAAGGAAAAATGGGTAAATTTTGAGCCCTTGTGCAGCTGACCCAGAAGTTGCACCTGCATTATCTTCCAATGTATATTCCCAGGAGATAAATGCTTGAGGCTGGAAGTACAGATGTGGAAGATTTACCTTCCAGTTATCAAAAGCTGGGTGAAAAGTTGGTACAGTCTTCCAGCCATTGAAGCAGTTCTGATAAAGATTCTACATCAAATCATTAATCTATCTTTTCTTACTACTTACTGTCTATTTCCAGCATTTCCTATTTTTACTGTCTTCTGAGAGAAAGTGCACTCATGAAGAAAAGAAGTAGCAACCAATTAATGTACCAACACAATATACACTGAAGTTAACACCTTTTCGAAAAGGAATTTCCAGAAAATGATCAAAGTCCACATAATAATTATTATATCAAATTTCCCGAAATGAGAAAGAAATTGCCAGAACTTTCAGATCTAGCTTCCAGGTTCTGCTTCCTTCTTATTACATGTCAAAGCAGAAAAACACAGTGCTTCAAAATGGATGTCTTTCTGCACTTCTGAAATTTCAGACAAATGTGTGGGATTTGTTCTGCAGTTGCTAATCAGCTAACAGTAGTTAAATAGCCCATCAACAGCACACTTAAATTACCCAATTAACCTTCAATGCTCCAATAGCTGAGTACCAGAGAGTTGCACTTTCAAAGTGGTTCAGATTTTTTCAGTCATGACCCTTCCCTTTTGGGATCCAAATTTCGGAATTAGAAATTGCAAGATTTGTCTCTCATTCTATTTTCTAGAGTTCAAAGTTAAATTGGCAGACTCATGTTGTTAATTTTAGTGAATTTAGCACTTCATCGGACAGGTTCAATTCTTTGTGTCTTGTGGCTGGGAGGGGTTGGAAAGCAAGACTGTTCTGAGTGACTGGAAGTCTAAAATCAATGATGAGTTGATAATCAGTTAACAAAAATCCAGAGAAACCAGCAATTGATCAAGACTGTGAAGTATACATGTCTCTCTATATCCATTCATCTCTGCCAATCCTCACTTTAACTGCTGACTAGTTTTCGCTCTGGGCAAATGGTATCAAGAAACCAACCGAAATAAATCTGTCTCCATAAGTTTGAAGTGTTCAAAATGTATTTATTGTGACCACTCTCCCCCTCTAATCCTATTTGAGTACATGCCTAGAGACTTTTGTCACTGAAGTCATTATCAAGTAGAGTCTGAGAGAAGGAATTTTGACCAGCAGTACAGAAATCAGGTTAACTTGCGACTTGCCCGATCTCTGCTGGCATCATGAAAAAGGAAGATCATTCAGCTAAGGTTCCCTCCATTAGAATTTTCAGCCTCTTTTGGTAAATAAGTTGTCTTGGATATTTTAAAAATGACACAATGTCAGATATCATTAATAGATCAAAATAAATCAAGAACCACAATCTGGTTTACACCTGTGTCAAAGTATAAACTCATAAGGGTGAGAAAATACTGCAATTATGCTGATGTACACATCAATATTTCCAGTATTATTCTTCAGATTAGTCAGAATGCAAACTTGCAGTAATTTGCAGTGTAGCATTTACAGTGCATTTAAAATCAAGCAATAGAAATCAGTACTTCACAGACAGAAGTAGTTTAACAGATGAAATAGCATTTTAGAAATTAAACATAAAATCAGCACAATCTAATCTTCATGAAAATCTGTGTGCTGTGTAATATTAAGTAAACATTAAAAAGATTGATTGAGAATGGATTAAAATATCAAGTCATATTCTCTTTTTTGTGAATCGTTGTTGTAAACCTGGCCTTTTAAAGATTCTGACTATTCTTTTGATCCCTAGACTTTCATTTTAACTCATAATAACACAACTATTTTTTCATCCTTCGTGTGAAAGTCAGCAGGGTTCTTTTCTCAAAGATAGTAGGAACTGCAGATGCTGGAGAATCCGAGACAACAAGGTGCAGGGCTGGATGAACACAGCAGGCCAAGCAGCATCATAGGAGCAGAGAGGCTGACGTTTCGGGCCTAGACCCTTTTCTCAATGCTGGTTTTGTTTTACTGATGAACTTTACTCATATAACCAGAAGCAGAAAAATCTGAAAATACAAATCATTCCACTAGTTTGGTTGGTTGCAGCTGTAAGAAGTGCATTCTAAACAAGCTTCCAGGACAACGTCCATGCACACATTGGCATCTTGTGTAACACATGACTTAAAATTGGACGGGTATGATCAAATGAATCAGACACAGGAGCAGCATCTTTTCAATTGGGCTTAAAATAGGAACCATTAATGCCAGTAATCATGTATCTACCAAAGTGTTTATGAAATAGCTTCCTTTTTTCATATGGTTACTTTATTCAATTTTGTACTTATCAAAATGAACTTTTATTTTTGGCTTTGGCATCATACAGATCAGCAACCATAGAATTGACCTACTAATATACCAACAACTTCAGTTAAAGAGATACCATCCTTTTTGATGACCTACATAGATGAGGTTTTAAGATGGTCATGAATCAGATTGCCACATCCTTCTCTTTTACATATCCCTGCTGTGTCATAATGTTGAATGTGCTGTAAGTAAATTTAAAGCCAAGAGCAAGACAGATGTACCACAGCAAAAGCAATCAGCAACAGTCTTTAAATATGGAAACCTGTCAAGATCATCAACACTGTGGCATCTTACACAGAAAGATGTAGGGGATTTAAAATAGCTAAAGGATTTGGAACCTTTGAGAAACAGGGTCCTTGAGCAGATAACACATCTATCCTTGTAGATTGTTCAATAGTACATTATTCGACAGAAGAAAAAAGTGAATATAATAGATCACAACATGAACATCTCTGTGTACAATGAAATGTCAGGAAAAAGCAAATCTGATGTTGGATTTTATCTTTGAATGTAATGCAGAAATGTTGCTGTCAATAAATAATATCATATTTTTGATCCTTGACCTGATATCTCTCTTGGCCACAACATCAACATTCTTCTATCCCTAAGAAGCTCCTGCTTTCTGTGATCTGAAGTGTGAACTCACACATGCTGTAGCACTTTGATCATTGCAATGACCCAATTATAGACATTAGGAATATGCTCCAAGCACCAAAGCAGAAAATGGATCTGTTATGATCGTCAGTGCTCATTATATTCTTGGAAAGAGTAGAAGGAACAAGAAGGATAAAGAAGAGAACAACAAAAGTGATAAATGTTTTAGATCACTGAACTACAAAGGAAGTCATAGCTATACTGAAGGAGAAAAGCTTAGCTGATGTGGTGAACAACCACGCAATCCCTCAATCACAAAACCCTAGGAATGAATCAGGCTCAGACAATTGAGGTGGAAGTCCCACTCTGGCAGAAAAATGTCACATCCATAAGAAACAATCCACTCAACAGATTGGGAAAATCGGGATAATGCGTGCTGACTACATGTACAGATTAAATGGCATCAATGGTTAGTCATACCTGTTGAGTCTTAATACTACTTCAATACAAACGTATTTAGATCATTAATTACTAAAAGTGAAATACTAAATCATGTCATTTTTATCTCTCTACTAAATGTTTGTTTCCCCCACATGCTGGAGGTAACAAAAAGATATTTTTGTCAAGGAAAGATATTAAATTTTTTTGTTGCAATTTCAACAAATGTACAGGAACCATGCAACAAAAGGTCAAGTGGAAAAGGCACTGTTAAAGCAATGTATTAATTTCTTCCAAAAGGCCAAAATGTCTGCAGGAATTATTTTAATTTTAAACCTTAATTATAAAATTAAAATCTGTTCTTAAGATCCTGTCAAATTTGATTTAGTTGATGGGAAGATGAAGACATATTCTTCAATGTTAATGTTATACATCAGGCTGGAGGTGACAGCTCCTTGGCTTTATCTCCCTGCATGATTCCATTGATTTGAAAAGTAAGTTTATATTTAGTGTGGTTCTGTGCAAATCTCTTTGATCATATGCTCAGTTCTTTGCAAAATTAAAATGACTGCCCAGTAGCATGTACTTTTAAAATTGAAAACTTAAACCCAAATAAGTTTAACCACAGTCCTGTTTTCTGCATTGTGTTAATTGAACTGTGCCAAATTTCTGTGCAAACTTATGGCTTAGCTGGTGGTGATTCTGTGTGCAACATTGTAATTTTAATCATGGGTTTGTTTTATTTGTAGTGAAGTATCATTAAATAGAACTGATGTGTGAATACGTGTGAACAAAGAGTCATAAAAACACAAATGGTTTATTCTGCTCCTTAAGGTTTTTCACAAATAAGTGCATACTGCCCCAGTTCAGTTTGGTCTTCTCACATAACAAAAGTGAATGAAAGAGAATTCAATAGACAGGCTCCTAGAATAGCGGATGGAGGGGAGATCCATTTATTTCGAGGAAAGATTGAGTAGAATGTCTATATTGTCTAGAGTTAGAAGTATAATCAGCGATCTCAGTGTAAGATATAAAATTCATAAAGGGACGTACATAAGGGATATTAAGTGATTATTTCCCTTGGCTAAGGAACCTAAAACTGGTGGGTTTCAGTTTTGTATTTAGTAGTCAACTTTCTAAGGCTGAGATAACGGAAACACTTCTTCATTTGGACGATTGCAATTTTTTATTTTGCATCTGAGACCCCATATAACTGTTCTTGCTCTCTCATTGAGTAAATTTGTGAAACAGATTGATCAATTTTTGGATACTAAGTATGGAATTGTTTATAGGGCTGAGCAGTGTGGGCTGTGGCAAGATATGTGGCAGAATTAGATGACAAGCGCAGCGAGGCCCATCACAACATTGGGATTAACTCAGTTCAGCTGTTATGCCTTTTCACAAGTGACGTGGTGACATTTTTGCTAGGCAGAAGTGAGTTGACAGTTGATCGTGATCATTGCTTGTTAAATTCCTTGAAAATGGCCCAACTCACCTCATTGATATTCAACTTACTAAACCTGCCAACCAAGCTTGATGTCAGAAAAACTCATTGAAAAAGCCAGAGCAAGCACCTGGTGGATTCAGCTCGTTGCTTGTTCCACATGAGCTCCATGTTGGAAACTGGGCAGCATTATCTCAGGGCACACTGCATAGGCACCAGCCTCACATACACCACATCCATGGACATTGGCACCTGTCATGTGTCAACATCTAAGAACCCTCATGGCACATCTAGGATGCACCTACAAGTCGCTTCTTCACTTCAATGCTGCTCCTCAGATTGCACTGGCAACTATCATTCCGATGCTGTTGCAAGGCCACTGTGCACTTAGGGACCTACACCCAGCTCATGGACTGGACCAGGCTGCATCTCTGGGCTCTACATTTTCTTTCTTAGCATTCAATCACTCAAGCCTACCTGATTCAAGGGGTTCCTGGCACAGTACAGGTAGTTCTGCTATAACGCATGTTTCGTTAATGCGATTTGACTGCAACACGATTGATGAATAGTGGACGCTGTTTAGATAATGCAAACTTTCTGCTGTACAGATTTAGCGATTTCCCTATAACGCGATTTTCTGTGGCGATTTTTTTATAACACAATTTTCTGTAGCACGAGGTCACAAAAGAACACAACTATCTTATTATAGGACAATTACCTGTCCATTAAGGCTGGCCTTCAACACCAGGTTAAGCCCTGATTGGGGTGATCAGAGTCAGGGTCTTCTCTGTATAACAGGTGATGAGCTGAATGGCAGGCTACACATCACACATCTTGAATAAATTAGGATAAAATTGAATAAGGATTAGTGAGCCAGGGCTTACGATGGTGAGCTGAACACAGAACTTAATTTAAGGAATGACTTCAAGTGACACAAAAAAACGCTAAAATAATTAATAATTGCAAAATTCAGCTTACACAATTCCTAATTATGCACAAAATTAATCCTCATTACTTCTGTTTATGGATGTACATTGCGCACAAGAAGGCTACATATCCAGTCCAAATATACAAATAAGCTGTATACAAATATACCAACTAACGTTCAACCTGTAATTGGGCTGCTGCATTTTTCAGATATCCAAGATACCTGCTTAAAACAGGTGTTAGGCATCAAACCTTCAAATCCTTTGAAGAAATTCAACAGCGTGTACAGAGCCAGCCCTTCTTAGGATTTCTGGATGTGGCTCTGACCTAACCAACTGATTCTATTTTTATTGAAGAAAATATACGTTTAGTTTTTCTTAAAAGTGAGAAAGAGCGAGGAAGAGCAAGAACCTAATTAGGGATAACTGTTGCGCGGAAAGTAGACTGAAATTTGCCTCTTCATTTAAATAAGCAGGCAATGGCAGCTTGGCAAGATTTCTATCCTGAAAGCTCAAGGATCAGCTGATCCTCAGGCTCAGGGATTGGTGCTATCTGATACTTGAAAGTGGTCTAAACAATACCAGATTCTACTTATATGTTTGTTAGAATTCAAAAACAGAGCCTGCCTTCAAACATTGATATCCTGGTGGTCTATATCTGCCAGTAATTGCTTTTTTGAAATGTGAGGACTGAAAACACTGACATTGCCAACAATAAGTAATGGGAAAATTTGATTTGATTTGATTTGATTGAAATGAAATGCTCCCCGATTTGGAAACCCATGAATGAAGCAGTTGTGAAGAGATTGGGTAAATTTATCTCCATCTATTTTCTGAGCCTAAGAGCCTTGTTTTAATCCAACATCACCAAGTGAGGCAATTGAGATTTGTGTCCTGGTAGGCCTATCTTCACCACCAAGCAGTCAGTAGACTTTTTGGCTTTGCAACTTACTGGTAAGGTGACCAAAAAGAGGAATTTTACTCCCCAGAATGCTTTAAATGAGACTGCTAGCTTTGTGCCAATAATCAACACATTATGAATAGTTTTATACTTGTGAATGGGATTGTGAGAAAGACTCTCACAATCAGAAAGAGGAGATTCTTGTCTCATCAATCTGGCCTGGCTTTCAACGGTTTGCTGTATTTTTTTCAGTCACTTACAACCTTCACTAAGGAAGACTTTCCTTGGTCACTGCTGGAATGGAATCAAAATTTAGTCTCGAAAGGTAAAGCATAGGGTTTTAAAGGTTATAACTTCAGTGCAGGTCAGTTGTTCCAGCAGCGTGGTAGCTTAGAACTCAATAATAAATCATTATTATTAAATGTCTGTGCTTCTTCATTGCACTATACAGTGTCATTAAAAAAAAAGCTGCAGTGCTGTAAGTTCCTCAAATATTAAATAGATCAAAGGTTGTCAGAAGGTGGTATTTTTCACTTAGCTCCTTGTCCATTAATGACACCGAGCAGTGCAAATCTCATTCTCTAGCTGTAAGCATTCTAAGAGGATGGGTGATACTGAGCAAGGGTGATTATTACTGAATTTATAGTCTTCATGTTTTTACTGCATAACTTTGATTGCAGATAAAAGTCATCTGCATTTTGAACCTAACTAATGCATGTTCCATTTCCCTAAGCAAAATTGGTACCTTTTTGGATTTTTGAAATTTTGAAAGCAGTGGCTTTACAATGGTTTGTAATCTAGCATTGTACCTTTACTAAGTATTATTATTGAAGAGGCACATATTGGAATAATTAGTAATAGCCTCATTTGCAATAATTTGTTTTCTTCGTTTAATACAATAAATGCCCTCATCCCAAGAATGAATAATAAAAAAAAATTGTTATATTCTCCCTAGGATTAAAGATATTACTGCACAGATCAGGGGTTTATAAACTAAAGCAGCTAATGATATCCTGACAAAATAATTTGCGTTATAAAATGTCCTGTTGGCTTTTACTAAAAGCACAATATATATTTAAAGGTACAGTGGATGAAACTGATCTACACCAACAGCACAAAACAGCTTCAACTGGAAAATATTAACAGGATTGTTCATTTGAAACCAAGTAAAAGCAACAGTGAAACAAGGAGATGTATCTCCAGAAAGATTTCCAACAATCATCATGTGATCTTCAGCAGAATGAAGATTGGCATGGTGGAAAAACCAGCTATTTGCTGCTAAATGATTTTTTTCATTTATAAATTCAGATGGGATAGTCCACAATGGATAAATTTCACTTTAAAGAACTTGTCTGATTTGTTTAAAAAAGTTAATTTGCAGTCTTAAAAACTTTCATGAGCCGAGCAAGTGCCAATATCAAGTCTCTTATTCTAATCAAACATCAGTTCTGGAAACAATTTCCATGTTGCAACCAAATTTTCACTGCTTCCTGACCAATAAGTACCTGCCCTGAAGGAAATAACAGTAAAACTTGTGAATGGCACATAGCAGTCTGACTTGTCTTGTATACTTGAATATGGAGCTGCAGAATGGCCAACACATTCATTTCCAAACATTATTTTTTTTTAACTGTCTTTTATCTCTGAATGATACTCGAAAATTATATAGTCAGAACATAAGAAATATGAGCAAGAGAAAGCCATACAGCCGTCTTTGTCTGCCAGCTATTCAATAAAATCACAGTTAATATTCGGACTCAAATGCACTTACATGCCCAATTCACCTCACCCTTGATTCCCAGTGTGTCAAGAAATTTATCAATCTCAGTCTTAAAGATAATTAACCATGAACATTCACTAACACACAGGGTAGAAAATTCTGAAGATTCAAAACCTTCTGAATGAAAATATATATCCCCAACTCGGTCCTAAATTGCCAACTGCCTACCATGAAACTACGTTTCTTTGCTACTGATTCATGAACCAGAGGAACAAACCCCTCAGCATTAAACCTGTCTAAGCTTTGACCAATTTTATGGGTTGAATCCTTGACTGAGTATCAGTTTCATGAAGTTTCATGGGAGGGATTCTCTTCAACAATCTCTCATTGTATCTTACCAAACTTGCTCATTAACTACTTACTGCACCCTTGTCACCTCTCTTCCCTGATTCTAGCCCCATTCTACAAATTGCTGTTCCTGAAACAACTCACCACTCACTTGATATCCACTGGAAGAACAGTCTCCCTCTTGTCCATGTGATACTTAAAAGGGTGTTGTGCACTGGTATTCTGAACCTGCCCTGCTTGGTCATGGACAGTCATTATGAAGGTGCTGGAGAAGGGACAGTTGGTGTCACAGTGTACTGACAAGGACCTGTGGTTCCTGGTGGATGTAGCACTCGAGGAGGGGTGTTATATTCTGGAGGATGGGTACAGAAGACCATGCCATCACATCCTGGCAGTCTGATCTGAGGTCACCACCCAGATCAGTGTAGACTCTAGGATCTAAAGGTACTGCTGCAATAATGTCAATGATCTTCTCAATGCTACAGGATAAATTTGCACTCTTCTCTCTGCTACTCCCTCATTCTAACTCTGCTACTGTACTCACCTTTCACTATGACTCATGCTCTGCCACTCTCACTATTGCATTTAACAACTTCCCTTACTTGCTCTTATTCTTCCACAATCTTCTGAAGAGCATGGAAACAGACCCTTCGGTCCAACTTGCCCATGCTGACAACTTAGTTAGTCCCACTTGCCTGTATTGGCCCCATATCCCTCTAAAACTTTCCCATTCATGTACTCTTCCAATTGTCTTCTAAAAATTGTAACTGTACTTGCATCTACCACTTCCTCTGGCAGTTCATTCCAAATATGAACCATGCTTTCTCTCACTCATTCCTTCCCTTTTTCTCATTCCAGGGGAAAACAGCCCATAACAGCATGGAAAGAACAAGGATGGGAGAAGGGGTGCCCAATATTAGGCTCTTCACTCATTATAAGGAGAGAATTCTGTCCCTCACAGGAGAAGAGAGGCCTGCTCCCATGGGGATGCCAAGACACCAGAGTCCTGCCAACTGAGTCAGTACTACTCTTCACTCCACAGCTCCTTCCTGTACCCATCCGTGAACTCAGACACTCCCACCTCAGTGGAAATATCACATTTAGAAGCTTCCTAGTCCAGAGGGTGCAGGAATACAGCTATCCCCACGGATACCTAATACCTCAAGCATAAAATTGGCTGTCTGCCTTCACAGACAAATTGATGTTGCCACAGAGAGCCAGATACTGCCCTTTCAATCTCTGCTGGATACACACACATACTTGCACTCCATCAAAACAAGCCATTGGTCCTCAGGAATGAAGGGATGGCAACAGAGGGACAGAGGCACATAGCAGGTGCCCATTCCTCACAAGGAGAAAGGGCAGTACCAGGGGCAATCAGTCTGAGGAGGAAACGCTCACAGTCCCTTCTGAAATCTCCTCTCAGTGCACTCCAGACATTGCCAGGTTCTCCACCTCCATCCTGCGTGTCACTCCCCTGACCCATGGAAGTTCAAGCCAAGGACGGTTTGTTTATTTCTGGCAAGAAGGCCCTCACCCTGCCTGAGCTGCCCAGACACAAATGCCACGGGATCACCCAACCAAACCTTCAAGGGCAACAGAATCTACTGCTGACCATGCCCCCTCCACCCCAGCTGCAGAACTTGGGACAACACTAAGATGCAGTGGGAGGGAGAGTAAAGGAAAACCTTTTAAGGGCAAATTGATGGCAAGGGTGTATGTAGTGTATGTAGTGTAACATATTTGCGTAAGGATTATTAATCTTTCAATACATAATTTGTTTGAGTCTCTGTGTAATCTCAACAAAACTATAAACCATGATGTCTAACATCATTTCCATACAAGATGTGTCATAGAGTGATGTCTGAATTGAGAAGTATGTGGAAGCACGATGAACAAGGCATTAACAAAGCAATATGTTTTGCGGGGGCCACATCTTCTCATGGTCAAGCATGTCTATTCTTTCCCTGTCTTCTATTTTTGAAAGTGTTGGTGCTGAATGGAGTAGTCAGCAATCTCAGGGGTAAGGAGGATCATCCTGATGATCCAATGCATCAGGATCGCAAGGGATCGGGGGCCTACCAGTCTGTGTCCTGTGCAGTACACAGATCTGTGAGTAATGTTATCACTCTCTGAACAGCCTCACATCAGGGCATTTTGCAGTCCCCTCCCTCCCAGGTCAAAACACTGTACAACCCATTCTTGGTGCGGTCAGGGCCATTATTTTTTCACATTACATAGTTTTAATTTCCGGTGCAATGGAAGGTGACGACAAGCACTCTCTTCATGCAATGTCTTCCAGACTTAACTTCTGTGTCAGTGAGGCCTGGAACATCCAGATCCCCTTCCTCAGAATCCCATAGGCTTTTGCTCCTCTCTGGGTCCTCACCCAATATGTCTATATGACCCACCACCTACTCAACATCCCACTGTCCCCCAGCATATGAAGTGACTGTACCAGGTGAGGTAGCACGCGAGACAATGCCCCTGCTTGAAGCCAGGATGCTCTTGACTATAGATAAACACTCCTCCTGCATCACTCTATCCTTTACTGTATCCGTCATTACCATTACGGTTGCTCCCCTTCACAATTATCACACCCTTAACCCCCTGTCTGAAGCAACCAGGAAAATGACAATATTTATCATTACTGTCAGCATCCTACAGCACATCACTGGCCAGAGTAACACAGGCAGGAATTCTTTGTCAACCTTTTTCAATGGAATTAAGTTGCGATAAGTCATCTCTTTGCATGATGTTCAATGACTGTAAATGTTTCAAAGTTGCAGACACAAACATCCCCTGTAAAATACCAAATGCAAATACAGCTTACCGATTTGATCTTTTCACACATTTCCTGTTCTTTAATAGAAGTTATGGTTCCAAAATTATGGAAGTCTTTACGGCATCTGATGCTCCCTCTTTCAATCATGACATTTTAATTGCTAGGATGCGTGCTACAGAAGGTGATCATTCAAACATGGTTAGGCCATCGTGAAAAGTTATTAACCTCAATCACCAAGAGGTCCTCTCCTGAGGCTAAACAGGTGCCTGGTTTCTGGAAGTCCTCTGGGTGCGAGCAAATCGAAACATTTTGTCCTCGTTCAGGCATGGAGATGTGGCAATTATGTGCTTACCAGTATGTATTCCAGACTCTAATCTGAATAACACACTCATTGAGGTGTCATTATCAAAGATGGTAGAAGTGAAGGAGATAGCAAGAACTGCAGATGCTGGAAGTCAGAGACAACACAGTGTGGAGCTGAAGCTGGAGGAACACAGCGGGCCAGGCAGCATTAGAGGAGTAGGAAAGTTGATGTTTCAGGTCGGGACCCTTATTCAGAAAGTGAAGGAGCCAATCTTGAGGGATGTGTGCCATCTTCCTCAGAGGTGGGAGAGAAGATGTTGACTAGAGTGGTTGTTTTCTTCAGGGCAAAGACTTTGTGGATGCCACTGGTGCCTGCAAAAAAGGAAAAAAAACAAGAGGTAAGAAGTAGCAAAAACGGTTGGAAGTTTTGGGCACATTAAATATACTTTCATGGTTGTGGTATTAAGAGAATATTTACTTGTTTTTAGCTAGATCTCACCGAGACACCTTCCCTAGATCACCACGACTCTGTCCCAAATGGCCACTGGGTATCTACATCCTTTCATTGTCCATTAGGTAAACATACATACAGGCAAGCAATTGGACCAATGCAAACATGGGATTCAATCTGCAGCCAGCAAAAGTGATCACAAACTGAATAGAGGCTGTAGTTTAACTCCAAAACAGAAAATAAATGTTGGCACCTTAACAAATGGCAACTTTATAGTCCATGATTCTCTGTTCTTATCAACTGGATCCTGGTGTCAGTCAGGTCCTGGCTGGCCTGTAATGCCTGTTGGAGCTGGACTCTATCAGGGACAAGGAGAGTCTCCTTTTTCCAATGACTTCATCCTCTTCCTCAGAACACCGCTCCCCTTCCCCTAGATTCTCACCACCTATCACATCACTTCATTGCCAGCTCTTATTGTACAGAGCACAGCATACTATTATTCAGACTAGATCAGAGGAACCCTCACACCAGTCCAAGCAGCAGAGCTGTATCTTCAGCAGTTCAATTGTGCACTCCACCAGGACCCTGGTTGAAACATGGATAACGTTGTATCCACATTGTGCTCCCCATCAGTCCAGGGGTTCCAAAATGGTGTCATGAACCATGGTTGCAGTGGATAGCTCTGGTTCCCCAGTAACCAACTCTGTAAAGCAGCTGGACTCTCAAGTGCAAATCAAAGATCACCTGGACTTAAACGAAATGGAACCCTTTCCTGTTGATGAATTCTGTAGCGCTGTGATTTTGCCCTCTCAGTGTCAATGTGTACAGTTGATGGAACCCTGCACCTGGGGGAGTCCAGCTTTGTTCCCAAATCCTCTTGCCTGGTCTGCAGCACTGACCTCATCACTGGTGAATGAAAGGAACTAGTGTGGGTTTTCCAAATGGTATCATGCACTGTCCTGATTCATTTGTGTGTATATTTCTGATTCACAGCTCACCTATTGCTCCCTGGAAGGAGCCAGGTACATCGAAATTCAAATTGACTGTCACCTTTACAGCTGTTGGAGGAGAATGACCACCCATTCCTGCAGCCCAGAGGTACCGCTCTAGCATCCGGCATAGTTCCATCACATTCTGGGACATACTGAGCCTGCATTCACACTGTAACTCACTCATCCCCAGGAAGTAGAATGAGGACCAAAGAACTTTCATCTTCATTCGGACTCCACACACGCTGAAGGGCCCTGCGGCTGTGTATGCCCTCTCCCCAAACTCCTCACCCTCTCTGATGGTCTGCTTCTGCCCCTGGGCTTTCTAATGCTCCTGATCCTTCCATATCTACCTTCACTTTCCGAGGAAGGCAGCCACTGGGATCAACATCTCACCAATTGGTGGGCATGAAACACATGCTAGACTGGATGTACTTTAGGAACATACAGATTGAAGGACTTTGGATGACTTATTATTTGCACATCCTGCAGATGATGATTGAGCACAATGCTCCTTGCAATGAGACATGCTGCACCCTGATAAGAAGTGCCATGTCTCCATCATTCATTCAGGTTCAGCCTCTGACTGTGCAAAAACTTGGTGAAGGTGCCATGCCAGCTCAGTGACCAGCATATCACATCAAAAAGAGTGCCCTGCTGTGCAAATACTCCCTTGCCATTCTAGACCCACATCAATCATTCAACTTTTCATTGTACTGACTATTGTTAAACTTACATGACAAATGATGAAGCAACAGTCTCCACCTCCCACAGCAAATTTGGGATCACACACCTTAAGGGTCACCCTTCACCTGCCTCTGTTACTCACTTCAGCATCATTGAGATGCCAACGTACAATTTGCAAGGTCCAATGGAATGATGCAAACAGTCTTTGAACTGTAAACATGTTCACTCTGCATGCACTGCAAAGGGGCAGGTGCAAATTAAATGTAGGTGGAAGTTGCAAATGTATGCTTCATGTATTTTGCCCATGATGTCCTTGTGTCCAGAAGATGTGGATCCTGCATTTCCACTTAGTAAAGTGACATTGAATCTGCCCACTCTGGGTTTTGGACCAGCCATTTCCAGTTGAATTTCGCATCTAGAGAACAACAAGTGATGGAAGGGAACACTGGGCTCTGCCTTGTCACCAGGTACATCCCCATCCCCAGAGCCTCCCTATTGATGTCACTCTACCCAAACAGCGATTTTCACCCATCCCCACTATTGAAATTCACATCCAACTGTCTTCCCTGCTCCCTGAGTCTCAACATTTCATGATGCCCACCCTGCTCGTCTACACTCTCCCACTGAGGCCACAGTGGTGGTAACTGCCAATAACATCTCCTCCTTCTCTTAGTGCACCATGGTCTACCCACGTCATTGTTCTTGTGAAATAACTCCACGGAGGCTGGTGTTCCATCAACACTTCACCTGTTATTTACACATCCATAGTACTTGACACTGGTCCGGCTTCCTCACAGCCAGCTCTTAGAGAGAAGAGAACCTCAGATGCTCTTGTACTTCTTTGTCAGCCAGGACTCCCTGATTGGACCAGGTTAACAGCACCAAACAGGGAACTCATAATCTATGAGGTCCGCCTGGCTAACCTTGTTACGAGCACTACACTTGCCCACACTTCTACAAATTCCTCTGTTCTCCATGCCCCAGCCTTGACTGTCACACACCTTTTGACCTTGGTTTTCTGCTGCCCCATAGGCACCCTTCACACCCTCGCTAACAATCTATCCATGGTTCCCAAGTCTGTATTAGCCCTGGACGTCTGCCTGATTTTGCCAAGCAGCCTCAAGTCATGACTGATCACATCGCTGACAGCAGTCTTTGCAACTCCCTGACTAACCATATGTAATTTCCCCTGACTGCTCATGCTAGTCCAACTGGACTTACCATTGCCTGTGCCAGGCTATAGGCCGTCAGAACCCCTGACTGTATGTGACCCAAGCCTACTATTGACTGTGGTCCTGGACTGTGTGAGGACTGTGCCCATGAAAGACAGTACCACGATCACTGACTGATAACAGCACCCCTTAGACCAGACTGAGGACACTCAGACACAGTCATTTGGGTGAATGAATGGGCAGTGTATTTGCCACGCAGGTAGCTGGCACACACAGTAGGTGTTAAATTGATGTCTCAACATAGCGTTCACAATGGCAACAATCCATACCCAGACAGATTCCTGCTGACAAGCCGCCCCTTTGTGTGTCTGCGCAAAACAGCATGCAAATATAGCAGTGGGGGAGGTGAAGGGCGTTCTGAAATAAATAGGGAGAGAATGGGAGGCGGATAGAAGATGGATAGAGGATAGGATAGGTGGAGAGGAAACAGACAGGTCAAAGAGGCGGGGATGGAGCCAGTAAAGGTGAGTGTAGGTGGGGAGGTAGGGAGCAGATAGGTCAGTCCAGGGAGCACGGACAGGTCAAGGGGGTGGGATGAGGTTAGTAGGCAGGAAATGGGGGTGGGGCTTGAGGTGGGAGGAGGAGATAGGTGGGAGGAAGGACAGGTTAGGGAGGCGGGGATGAGCTGGGCTGGTTTTGGGATGCGGTAGGGGGAGGGGAGATTTTGAAGCTTGTGAAATCCACATTGATACCATTGGGCTGCAGGGTTCCCAAGCAGAATATGAGTTGCTGTTCCTGCAACCTTC
>NC_063350.1:40806912-40873662 GCF_021869965.1 Rhincodon typus | reverse complement strand
GCCTACTAACCTCATCCCGCCCCCTTGACCTGTCCGTCCTCCCTGGACTGACCTATCTCCTCCCCACCTCCCCACCTACACTCACCTTTACTGGCTCCATCCCTGCCTCTTTGACCTGTCTGTTTCTTCTCCACCTATCTTCTCCTCTATCCATCTTCTATCCACCTCCCCCTCGCTCCCTATTTATTTCAGAACCCCCTTCCCCTCCCCCATTTCTGATGAAGGGTCTCGGCCCGAAACGTCAGCCTTTTGCTCCTCTGATGCTACTTGGCCTGTTGTGTTCGTCCAGCTCTACACCTTGTTATCTCAGATTCTCCAGCTTCTGCAGTTCCTACTATCTCTGCTAATATAGCAATACTGACAACCTTTGACTCTAGTTGAAGTGACAACAAGCTGACAGGCGTGGCACCTCGGGGCAAAGCAAGGTAGGTACATGCCAGTGCGCACTAAGTTAGCGAGAGGTAAAAGAACAAGCAAGCAGGCATTACATGCAGCTTCGTCCAATCCATGAACTGGGCGCCGCTCCGTGTGTGCAAAGTGTCCATGCAGCAGCCTCGTAATGCTAGCTGCCAGTGTGCCTTGCATTGCAAGTCTGTGCTTCCTCAGTATCCTGCAAGTGGATCAGAGAGGTGTCATGATGATTGTGAGAGATTGACAAGTTTGATGCCAATGTACGTGGATGACAGGTGCATGTGGCTGGTGCCCACGAATCACGCTTTGAGATGCTGTTTCATGATGAATAACGTGGAGGCTCCTGGCAGCCAGCAATGAGCTGAAGTTGCCAGGCATTTGCTCTGACTTCCATGTCGAGAATTCTGGACTTCTACTTTGATTGGCACGTTTGGTAAGATGGGAAGCTGAATATTAATGAGGTGAGTTATAGCATCAATAAGCTGTTTAACAAGCTGTAATCCCCCCGAACTGGCAACTCACTGATGCCTAGCGAGAAACTTGTCATGCCACTTGGCAAATGCATAGAAGCTTAAGCAAGTTCCTCCTGATTTCGATATAATCCTCACTGTTTTTCTGGCACAGTTCCTTCATAAATCATTTCATAGCCAATATCAATCAGTTTTCTATAAGATTCCAATCATTTCCTAATCATTCAACAGATATTTTTATAAACCTTGTATATTCAGGAGTGCCAGTGTTTCTCAGAATTATTTGCAAGTATGACAAATGAGGTTAAGTGATGAGGAGATGGTGCCCAGAGAGACAGAAAAATAGTTGGGCAGAAAAAGAATGGGCAAAGGTCAGTCTGGGAGAATGAATAGCTGCTATTGGAGACCATTAGTGACTGATAATGGGTTGTTTGTGGTAGCAGCCACTGAGATGACAAGGTCTGGTGTGTAGGAGTTGGGGTAAGGACATGGGAGAAGGATCTCAGACCCTATATTGAACTCAGTATTGCGTCCAGAAGGTTGCTGGTCAGCGGAAAATGAGGTGTTATTCTTCTGACGTACGCTGAGCTTCACTGGAGCACTACAGCAGACCTGAGACAGAGATGTTGGCTGGGGAGCATGGTGTTGTGTTGAAATGGCAGAGTCTTTTTAGCAGACAGAACATTGCTGCTGTACAAAATGGTCGCCCATTCTGTACTTTGTCTCCCCAACATGGAGGTGATCACTTTTTGAGCAGTGAATACAGTAGACTAGATTGAGTGAAGTGAAGGTAAAGTGCTGCTTCACATAGAAGGTGTGTTTGGGGCCTTGGATAATGAGGAGAGAGGAAGTAATTGGGCAGGTGTTACACCTTCAGTTCTGAGCAAGGGTCACTAGACCTGAAAAGTTAACTCTGTTTTCCATCCACAGATACTGTTGGACCTGCTGAGTTTTTCCAGCATTTAATGATTTTATTTCTGTTTTCCAGCATCTGCATTTTTTTGGTTATTTTGTCAAATGTAGGACCAGTTAGGTTTTAGTGAGTCACTACAAAGGTGAATTGTGCATTTACCTAAAAAGGAACACCAGTCATATTTAAAAGAAAAGAAAGTAAAATCATTTGCTGGTAGAAATAAGTTAAATATGATATCAAAGTTGACTTTGAGAATGGCTGCCTAACCTCAGATTGAGTTGAGTTGACCATCATTTATGGTGATCTGCAGTTCCATTACAAGTTTGACTATCAGACCAGTAAATTGTTTACCTTCCATTAATAGGAGACTCTTGGTGTGTATTGCCCATTTGTCAATAAAATCAGAAATATAAACTCTTAGCAATGAACATTGTGTAGTCACAAAGGATAAAACTGCAAATGATTCTGGAACAAATTGTGGCTGCTTTGTTTTATTTTCACCTTTAAGTACCACTGGTTGCAATATTAGGCCAAGTTCAGCTAATGCAGATGGTCCCACATCAGCATTTTGTGTATGACTGAAAAAACAAAAACACAAAAAAGAAGAATGGCAAACCAGAAGGGCTTATAGCGAGGCACCGACATATTTTATGACTAAATTATTGCTTTTACAGTTATAAATCAACAGGCAGAGAGATCTTGTTGCATAGAGGAAAGCAAGGAAGAAACAATTAGGCTGTTTCTTCAGCTGAGCAGGGAATAATAGCTGAATTTCAAAGTTGTGAATAATTTGTTCTTTTGCCAAAATATAGCCTTGGGCCCTATGTATTCAATAGCATCACGGACCATTTCAACACCGGACATACATCTCCATCTGTAATCAATCAGCAATATTTCCACTCAAACAGTCAACAGCAGAATGAATTTCAATTCTGTACATTTAAAAACAGCTTTGTGGTTGCTGCAATGTATTTAAAGTTGACTTAATATTTAAATAAAGAAGTTATCTGGAGAAATAGTCGCAAAAATTGAAAATAAAGACATCACATTTCTGCTGTGCTGGTCTGTAAACTCTAATTAAAATGAACTATAATTGTAAATGTTTTGCCTTACAGAAGGTACCAGAAATCCTACACCAGTATGCATTAGAAGAGTGGTGTAACTTTAGAGGAAGTCTAAAAAATGAAACAAATAACTGTTTTGCCAGTTCAATGAGGATTTATACTGAGAGGAAGCAATATCTGGCCATGTAAAATGTAAAACTTATGTGACCACTAAGATGAGATGTCAAAATAAAGAAGTTTAATGTAGTAGTTAAGGAGGGAAAAAAGTCATATTTTTACAAACCGATGAAAGAATATCAATAAGAAAGTCATAGAGACCCATTTCACTTGGTTGTCAACAATGTTTGCTGGCTGTAATTTTCTTTCAATGTTCACAATATTGAGTTTGCCAATCGATTCTATTATTTTTGACCTTGCATTAGTGTAGGCTAATCTTGCGTGCCATCAAGATTGCTATACTTCCCCATAAAACTTCCTTTCATGGCTAAAATTATTTTAAGACCCTAAGGGTAAGCTACAGTCAGGTCATAGCACCCCTGAGACTCTATAGATTGAATGAGTGTAGAACAATGTACTGGGTTTATATGACTTAGATCTCGACACTTCCATCTTTCAGACTATTCATTACTTCATTTTTCTCTTCCTCCATCCAAAAGCTTGATCAAAACAATCACCATTTTGCAGATGTCCAGCTGTCAAGCATTATATGACTGATGAAGAACAGACATCTTGGCAGCCAGTGTATGTTTCCAAAGCTTGTGAAATTTTAGCACCAAAATTATGTTCCACTGAAAAAATAAAGGCTTCAATAATGCCAATCTGCTTGAGTTAGCTGTCAAAAATCTTTAACTCTTGAATGAAAATATCAGCAGCATGAGTTCAGGATATAATTTCATTGTTGTACTAAATGGTTGAATGGAGATCTGAATAAGTAAATGTCTTGTTTTTAATAGGACTGCTCTTTGGTATCATAAAAGAAAGTTTTTTTTTTGTATTTTCAGAGGAGGTTGTGTAACCCTCATGTAAAATAACAACAAGAAAAAAGGCCTAGGGATTGCTGTAAAGTAGCTCCATTTCTGGATATATACAAACTGGCTGGAAACATGAGGAAGTATTGAGAATCTTTTGACATTTTGACAAGAGACCTTTTCAATATTACATGGTGAATAAAATGTTTTACTTGCCACTGCAGTCAGTCTCTGTTTGTGCAAAGGGTTATGTATTTTTCAGTCACTGCTGACCCAAATGGAAGGTTTGTTTAAACATATGCTGCATTGGTAATACTGTTCTCTGGTAGGAGCAACATTGCGTCAGTCCATCAGGAAGGTTTCCACACCTTTCGGAAGAGAGGGGAGGTCCTCTTCTTGCACTGGCCTTGCTTATTTTGGTCAGAGCCAAAATCCAATAAAATGCCAATTTCATCCCTACAATCCCCAGTGATTGCAAATTTCAACCTTGCTGTTGCAGGCTGGGCAGTTGTTACTTTATATTGGGTTAGATTTTATTAGAGAGGACATGCTTCTCACCCCATGCCTGGAAGGAAAGTCATAATGGAATTGTCCAGTTTTGAACAAGGCCACCCTGCAGACATAACACAGTCAAGTCAACCTTTTCAAGGTAATTGTGGGATTTAAGCCCCTCCATGGGAAGATGTCCTAGCCTTGAAGGTTCTTGGACAATTTGATTTGTTACCAGCTCTCTATCAGTCCCAGCAGCAGCAAACGCAGCAGTTGGCAAGCAATCCCTGGGAAGAAAATACCATGCATTATGAAGAGATCTATACCAAAGAGATTGTAAGAACTACAGATACTGGAGTCAGAGACAACACAGTGTGGAGCTGGAGCAATACAGCAGGCCAGGCAGCATCAGAGGAGCAGGAAAGTTGACGTTTTGTTTTCTGAAGAAGTGTCCTGACCTGAACCGTCATCTTTCCTGTTCTTCTGATGCTGCCTGGCCTGCTGTGTTCCTCCAGCTCCACACTATGTTATCTATATCAAAGAGATTGGTCAGTGAGGGATTGGGTACCTTAGGGAGAGGAGCAGTTGAGGCCTTTGGTGGCCAAGCAATGAGAACTGAAGGGAAAGGGGGATGACACTGCAGGGACGGGAGGGGGGAAATGATGTGCACCCCTTCTTTAATGCCTTGCAAAATAATTGACCCCCCCCACTCTCACCCACCAATAATGCCCAGTGCTTTATGGAAATGGGAATGAATTGAGAGCCCTAAGAACATTCTGATTGGCTGTTTAAGGGTCTCAATAAGCCTATGGGTGGAATGGGAATACATGGATACTTGTCTGTGTCAGGGGTGAGCAGGGAGGCAGTTGACTGGTCACCTGACATATTTTACATGGTCCCTGCCAAAAACATGCCCACTGTGGTTAGTTGTTAGCACCTCACAGTTATCTGTTTGAGGTAACTTTTGGTCTCTGAAGATATATTAAAAATAACTACCTAGCATTATAGAAGGAAAATTATGCTTCAACTCCTCAACAGTTTAATCAAAGGAAGCACGGGAAAACCTTTGTGCAATCTGTGACAATTTGGACTCTGAGGAAGCTCAGTGTTCATTCACCCTGCTTCACTTTGTACGTACTGTCGGGAATGTGATGGAAGAGTATCTTCTGGTGCATTGAGCTGCAGTGACCTACAACTGCGGACTGTGAGATATTGTCAAAGTCACCTACTGCAGCCTGGAGTTATCCAGCAGCATAGATGTAGTAAACCACAATGATTTTGGTAGTTATAGGTACTGCTTTCCATTCACATTTTGGGGCTATAGCTGTGGTTCGAACATGTGACATTATAGCCACCCTCGTGATGTGAATTGGCATCCCATATATTGCTTTTCAGTGAAGTTGGGTGTGAGATGTGTCACTGTTGACCTATTATTGATACAGCTTTCTGCTCAATGCGATGATTGATGGATGAGAAGGAGTTACATCAGGATGTGTCTCAGACAAATAATGGCTATAGCAGAACTCAGTACACAGTTCTCAGATGCCTAATCCTGAAGGAAGCTTTAGCAGCTAACTTTCTGTCATTCCATATGATGTTTGAGCACTAATTTTCCCCTAACACCAATCAGAACAATCATACTGTCATTCCTGAAAATGGGGGCTGCAGGTGTTCAGTATTCAAACAGTGGATAATGGTTGTACTTAATTTATTAAACAAAGGTGAAGAGACAACAAAGAAGCTGCATTTATGTTTCTGCATGAACAGGAGCTGCTTGCCTTTGCAGCAACAAAAAGTTTACGTTCACTGAACAATAAACTTGCTGATCATCCCAACACAGATCTCTTGAAAGTGGGCATTAGTTAAGTCCTGTCTGGTTTGTTGTGCTCAATGCTGCCTCACTCTATCATGGTGAAAGTGATAAAATAAAACAAAAACAGAAATTGCTGGGAAAGCTCAGCAGGTCTGGCTGCCATCTGTGGAGAGGAATCAGAGTTAACATTTCAGGTCCAATGACCCGTCCTCAGAACATATCTCTCCATTGATGCTACCAGACCTGCTGAGCTTTTCCAGCAATTTCTGTTTCCAGCATCCGCAGTTCTTTTGGTTTTTATGGTGAAAGTGATGTACGCTCCAGTCAATATTCTCATCTTCCTCCTCAGAACACAGCTGCACTTCCTAAATTATTTTAGCCTCCATTACATCACTTCTTTGCCTGTCAAGATGTGCAGAGCCCAGCATGCTAAGATTATGTGGCCACCCTATCTGGAGTGTACTGTATGGCCCATCTCATCAATCCAGCCATTGGAACTTCAAATTAAAGCGCCCTATTGCCTGTTCCACGATGATCCTGTGGAAGAGTAGGCTGCATTCTAATAGTGTTTATCCTCAGTAAGGGGATTCGGGAAAGGAATCATGAGCTACATCAGAAAGGGTAGCCCTTGTCTCCCAGCAGCCATTTTTTAACAGTATTCAGCTGTTTGAAAGAGGCAGTTTCCAAGACAGCTTCCACAGAGCTATAAAATGTGGTCGTGATGGTCACGGCTGAGTTGGACATTAATCGAGCGGAACCCTTCTCTGCATATGAATTCAGTTTTATTATAATATGGTATCTCCGAGGTGATATGTGTACAGTTTAAAGTGCCCTCTATCTAAGGAAACTAACTATTTTGAAAAATCCCACTGCTCGGCAATCACACTGATTTCATCTTGGGGACAAAAATGAATTAGTGTGAACTTGCACAAACCAAATGTGTAATATCCTTGACACATTTGTGGGTAGATTCCACACTGTTCCCCAGTGAATCCTCAGAAGTAGCCAGTCACATACAAACAAAGATCCGCTGTTGACAGTACAAGTATAGCACGACCACTCAATCCCTCAGAGTGCAGGTCCTGCTCCAGCTGATGACACAGTTCTGTTGTGATGTTTTGGGACAGCCTCAATCTGCACCTGCAATGCACTTTGGTCATCTGAATGAAACAACAGTGAAGATGGTAAATTCTGAGCCTCCTAAAACTCCTCTGCATTATGTAAGAACCTTTGCTGCCGCTTCGCCAATTGGAGGCTGTTCAACAGCTCCTGGAAATTGCTGTCATTCCTGGCTTGCTGATGCTTTGAAACTCCTCACTTTGTTTGAATATGATAGCAACAACAGCATCCCCTGTTTCTGGATCCATTCAGGATGAGCGCAATGAAACCGTGTGGGAAACATAAGAAACAGTACAGCTTTTCAGTGACATGATTTCTGAACAGTCACATCAAATAGAAATGATACTTTACCATAGGCTGTAATACAGTAGGATATAGAGACATCTCAGACTGAGGGCCATGAAATGCCTCAGCACAGAACTCTGAGATGTACCTCATGTAGTTTTCTTTTTTTGTTTCTAAGAAGGACCAGGAAGCTGAAGCATTAATATCAGGAGCTTTATAATGGGGACGTTTACTCTGCAGGCTGCAAGGTTAAATTAAACTGTTTCCCACCTCTTACCGTAATCTACATCACATGATCAGACTCTTAAAGTGACAGTCCACCATACTTACTCAAACACACAACACAGATGTATCCAGCACAATCCATGTCACAAAAATACATTAGAAAATTGTAACTGTGATAAGAATACTATCATTTTACCTCTACACTTCTATCCCAGTCAACTACACATGCAACATAGAACATGAAGGCCCATGTTCTCGCATAATTCAAGTTCAATGTGAGAGATGTGTTTGAGAATTGGTGGCCATAAGTGACACTTTTAAATTCGCCTGTGATCACTTCTGCTTCAGAGAGATTACTAAGATTATTTTGGTATTGACAATTGCTTTTGTCCAAAATCGTGACACGCATTGTTGGTCAATGCAGGAGCCACATATGAAGAACATTAGACCATACGAACCAGGAACAACCTTTTCAGCCCATTGATCCTGCTCCATCATTTCACATAATCATGGCTGATTTCATCTCAGCCTCAACTCCACTTTCCTGCTCATTCTCCATACCCTTCAACTTGTTACTTATTAAAAATCAGTCTACCTCCTCCTTCAACAGACTCAATGTCCCTGCATCCACCGCACTCTGGGTAGTGAATTCCACAGATTCATGGCTCTTTGAGAGAAATAATTTCCCCTCATTTCTGTTTTAAATCTGCTACCCTTTATCCTAAAACTATGACCTCACATTCTAGATCTCCTAAACATCTTATAGATCCCCTCTCATTCTCCTAAACTACAGAGACTGTAGGCCTAAACTGCTCAATCTATCTTCATAATAAGAATGAACAATGAGTCAATGACACATGTGTACCATCATCAAATCTATGGGTGCATCATTAATGCAATTGCTCCTTTAAGGGGCCTCCTATTGCCAAGGAGTGCACTCTACCCCCATAGACAAAACAAAACAAACTTACTGTGCCATTTTGAGCGTGCTTGCAACCATCTTACATCCAAATAGTGCAGTTGAGGTTTGGTGGAAGATGGCATGTTATCCAGCTTGCATTCCTGAGACTGAGTTCCAGGCTCCATCTAGATAGTCAAGGTTCCTCCTCCAACTTTCAGGTTGCTTTTTTACGTAGCTAACCTTTAAACTCCATCAACTTTGAGGCTGCCCACATTCCTATTCAACTCTTTATTTCATGATTAATATCCCTCATTTTCTCCCTCAACCCCTGGCCTACCGCCTAGCCATGTCCGTCTTCCTCCATCCAAGGTGGTGATTTACAAAAACTCGCATAGTACCACTTGCTCTGGCATGCTATAACAGATCCCATTCCTTACATTTGGAGCTGCCCTGCTATTCACAGGCTTTATCCTCACTGCATCCTAGTACTTTGGCTCCAATCATTGAAACATAGAAAAAGGAGTAATCCATTCAGCCCATCAAATCTGCTCTGCCATTCAGCATGGCTTTGTCTGACCATCCAAAACAATGCCCTGATCTTGCTTTCTCCCCTTAACCTTTTATTGCTTTAGACTTTAGAACTATACTTAACTCCTTCTTGAAAATATTCGATGTTTTGGCCTCACCCAAGAGAGTTGGCAGAGAATTTCACAGACTCATCACTTTATGATGAAGAAATTTCTCCTTATTTCAATTCTAAAAAGCCTATTCCATATCTTAAACAGTGACCCTCTGGTTTGGGACACTCTAGTCAACAGGAACGTACTCCCTGTATTACTTAGAACATAGAACATAGAACAGTACAGCACAGTACAGGCCCTTCGGCCCACGATGTTGTGCCAAACTCTTACCCTAAACCTAAGGTCTATCTAACCTCCACCCCTACCTTATACTATCATCCATATGCCTACCTAATAGCCGCTTAAATGCCCCTAATGAGGCCGACTCCACTACCCTCTCCGACAATGCATTCCATGCCCCAACCACTCTCTGAGTAAAGAACGTACCTCTGACGTCTCTCCTATATCTACCTCCACTCACTTTAAAACTATGCCCCCTCATAATAGCTACCTCCACTCTAGGAAAAGGTCTCTGGCTGTCCACTCTATCTATACCTCTGATCATTTTGTACACCTCTATCAAGTCACCTCTCATCCTTCGTCGTTCTAAAGAGAAAAGCCCTAGCTCTCTCAACCTTTCCTCGTAAGACCTTCCCTCCATTCCAGGCAACATCCTGGTAAATGTCCTCTGCAACTTTTCCAACGCTTCCGCATCTTTCCTGTAATGAGGCGACCAGAACTGGGCACAATACTCCAGATGTGGCCAAACCAGGCTTTTGTATAGCTGGAGCATAACTTCACGGCTCTTGAGCTCAATCCCTCTATTAATGAAAGCTAACACACCATACACCTTCTTAACAACTCTATCCACATGGGTGGCAGCATTCAGGGAACTATGGACATGAAACCCAAGATCCCTCTACTCTTCCACACTGCCAAGAATCTTTCCGTTAACCCTGTATTCTGCTTTCAAATTTGTCCTTCCAAAATGATCACCTGAACCTACTTGTTAGCACTTTATAGGTTTCTACAAGATCTCCCCTTATTCTTACAAACTTCGGTGAATATAGTCCTAGCCAATCCAGTCTCTCTTTATACATCAGTCTTGCCATCCCAGGAATTACTTCAGTAAACCTTCATTACATTCCCCCCATAATCAGATAAGGAGACCAAAACTGCACACAACTCCGGGTATGGTGTCACCAAGGCCCTGTTCAATTGCAGCAAGACATTCCTGCTCCTGAACTTGTATCCTCTTGCTATGAAGGCCAACATACCATCCACCTTCTTCACTGCCTGCTGCACCTGCATGCTTACTTTCAGCGACTGGTGCACAAGGATACCCAAGGATTTCATTGCAACAGCCCCTTTCCAAATCTGTCACCATTCGGATAATAAATTACCTTCCTGTTTTTGCTACCAAAGTGATTAATATTTATGATGCCACATTCAGACAAATGCATCCTTTTGGCAAGGGTGATCACTCTCACCTCCCCTTGGAGGTCAGCTTAACCAAAATTGTCATACGGTCAGGAGCTGAGTGGCTGAGGTGAAACTGAAACTGAGTGTCAATAAGCAGGTCATTGCTAAGTGTGTGCTGCGTGATATCAATGTTGATGTCCCCATCTGATAATTGAGAGTAGGCCAGTGGACTGCCAAATGGCTGGGTTGGATTTGTCCTTCTTCTCGCGTACAAGACATACCCAGGCAGTTTTCTATGCTGTTGAGTAGATGCCAGTGCTGGAGCAGTTTAACTAGGGTATGGCAACTTCTGAAGCACATGACTTATTATTTATTATTATCTGCCTATTATCAAGCCCTTTGCAATGCCTTCAACTATTTCTTAATATTGCATAGAGTGAATCAAGTTCCCAAGGACTGGCCTCTGTGATGCTGGGGACCTCCAGAGAGGCCAGATTAGATCATCCATTCAGTACTTCTGGCTGAAGACTTTCTGCAAAGGCTCCAGCATTATCTTTTCACCAGTGCAATGGGCATTTCTCAGTCAGTCAATGTATTCTGCAAAAGTTCATCTATCACTATCATTAGAGATCTCCCTGTTGCATTTCTCAGCAGCTACTTTGAGTCTTCATTCATTTGTTGATGCCATTCATGCTTATTTGAAGTACTGCCCAGAACACCATTTTTTTTTGCCAGAGTTAGCTATATCAATCTGAATTAATTTTAGAGCAAATATTCCGCTGTGCACACCAATCTTAATTCTTTCCTCCCTGTGCCCATAATGATCGGTCGAAATATTAGACACATATTAGTTCCTGGCCTTCCCTAGAAATGTCTGTGAGCCTTCATCAGAAATGAAGCCTCCACCACCCAACATAAGAAAGGTGAGGAAGTATGACAAGGATCACAATCTGCGTCCATGAGCTGGAAGAAGAGTAATGATCTGAAGATGATATAGTACATTGCATCCAATGTTCGTTATAAGGCCTACTTTGATATTCCACCCTGAAAAATGGCAAGATCAGAAAGATTTCCAAATATCCAGCTTTATCACCACCTCTTTAAAAAGAGCAACCTATTGAAATAATGGTAAGGGCGAGGTGAAGGCCTAGTGGTATTATTGCTGGACTGTTAATCTAAAGACCCAGATAACATTCTGGGGACCTGGGTTCGAATCCCACCACGGCAGATGGTGGAACTTGAATTCAATAAAAATAATCTGGAATTATGAATATATTGATGACCGTTAATCCATTGTCAATTGCCAGGAAAAATCCATCTGATTCACTAATGTCTTTGAGGGATGGAAACTGACATCCTTACCTGGTCTGGCCTACACGTGACTCTAGACCCACAGCAATGTGGTTGACTCTTAACTGCACTCTGGGCTATTAGGGATGGTCAATAAATGCTGCCTGGCCAACATTGCGCTCATCCTGTGAATGTAACTTTCCCTTTGCTCCACCCTACACTCCCCCAATGTGTGTCTGCCGCAAGTATTTAAATAAGGTGAGACTGTCCACCCTGCAAACTTTGATGGGAGCAACACCCAAAATCAGTGCTAGGTATTCACATTGAGCAAACGTCCTATGAATGCTTAGCCCATTATTCCCCACCATCACTATCCTGTTACCTGACTGTTTATCTTGTTGGCCAGAGTAACATAAACTGGAATGTGGTATGAACTTACGTGCCTTTCATGAGGATCCGCTGTGGGTCGAGTTGGACAAATACCTTCCCCAGGCTTTTAATTACTTAACACTTTTAAACAGCCATGTTTTTGTCTTATGATAAACCCTTTCGAGAAAATATGAGAAATGCATCATTTATATCACATCCTCTCTCGACTGACTTCCAACGCGTAGCTGAAAGCACAAGAGATGAGGTTGTTCGTTTACCTCACAATAATCATGTAAGACAGCTAAAAATTGTTTACCCAATACCCGATTGTGCTTTTAAATAAACTGATCACAAAGCTCTCCATTGAAAACATATTTGGCATTCAGGCTAAGTGAGCAAAATTGGAAAAATATAACTCAAATCAATCAAGACGTTGGGAGCAAATTGATATACCAGAAATCATGTTCTACAAAAGTCAAAACTCAAGCAAATTACTCAGAAAGTACTCTAGTCAAATAAAAGTCTGTCCAGACATTTATTTGACAGATTAATCAGCCATTCAGGAATGATGATGGAGTGGATAGTCTTTGACACTCTCTCCAAATCTTGCACAGAATAATATTAATACTGACTTCATTTTCTTTTTTATTTTCTATCTGTGTATAGTTTAATAATTTCCTCGCATTTTTGTCATTGCATCATGAAAAAAAGTCAACAGTTAGGCCATTTTATAGCAATAATAGTAATGACCAAAGGAAATAAAAATTAAAATAAACTATTTTGTAGTGGAATTGTTTCTAAAATAAAAACACCTCTTCTTCTTTAAAAGTACATGTAATTAAGTTCAGTGTGAAAAATTCCATCAAAGCAAATAAAATCTGACAGTTGAAAAACATTTTCCATTGACAAGAAATGCATTTAATACTCAATTTTAAGTTCTTCAGAGTTTAATTCAAACAGAGAGCTAGATACATCACTGTGGAACTTGTTTTAATTAACAATGTTTTGTGACTACAGAGCAGTTTTGGGTTCCTGGCATTAAGTCACTGGGACTGCATAAGGAAGTTCATGTTACATGGGCGGAAAGGTTGACAGGCCTTACAATACTTTGTAAAGTCATTTCTGAAATTATTTTGCAACATATTCCCTGGCTGGGTATTGATGCTGGCCCAGGGTGGTTTGGCAGTGGAGGCTGAATATAAAATTGGGGTCTACTGCAACTGTGTAGTCTTTGTCATCTGCTTCCAACTCCTGCTGGTGGGAGAGATGTTGCGTGGTCCTTAAATGGCCAATTGATGTACACTTAATCGCAACATAAGGCCCACTTCTTACCATTGCTAGGATATTTCATGTGGCAGGGCAGACCACACTAAGTTTCAGACAATCCAGTGAAAGCTTAGCTTGTGACCACCTTAGGTACGATCAGGCATAATGTCACCATCAGAGATCCTTACCACAGGTATTTATCTCCACCTAATATTTACTGTCAAGAATTACCAATGACCAGAATCAGAACTGACTAGTCATATAAATAATGTGGTTATAAGAGCAGGTCAGAGTCTAGGAATCCTGCAATGAGTGACTCAACACCTGACACCCAAACACCTGTCTCCCATCTACAAAAAACAATTCAGGAATGTGGATAAATATTCTCCACTTATCTGGATGAGTGCAGCTCCAACAACACTCAAGACACTTGGCACTATTCAAGTCCAAACAGCTTGCATGATTGGCACTCCATCCACAAATATTCACTCCATCCACAAATATTCACTCCCTCCACAAATATTCACTCCCTCCACCACCAATCCAGCAGCAGCAGTGTCTACCATCAAAAAAATGCACTGCAGAAATTTGGCAAAGCTTCTTAGACAGCAACACATGGCAACTGCTATCTAGAAAGATAAAAGAAGAGCAGATACATGGAACCCCACCACCTGCAAGTTCTCCTCCAAGCCATTTACCATCCTGACTTGGATATATTGTCTTTCTTTCATTGTTTCTTGGTCAAAATCCTGGAGTTGTCTCTCTAATGGCATTGTGGGTGTGCCTACACTAAATGGACTACAACATTTCAAGAAGGTAGCACAGCAACCCCTTCTGCAGGCAATCAGTGACAGGCAATTAATGTTAGACCATTCTGCAAAATCTTCAATCTCTAATGAAGTAAATAACATACCAAAACCGTCCCCAACTGTCCTCATTGTTCTCCTCTATTTACCCAATGCAACATACAACCACCAGCACTCCAGGGTCTTCCAACTTGGATCTGGTGAAATCTAGGCATTAATTGCACATGCAGGCTCCATGAATCAGCTTTTTCAGGCTTCCTGCAGCCTAACAGCCTCAATGCCAGGTGGCACTTCTGACTAAAGAGAGCTGGAGGTCATTTCCATGTATGATTTCTACCAGAGGTGGGATTTCCTCTCTGATTGTGACAAAACACTCGCCTGAATCTGAGATCTTTCTTTTTATGTCAATGATTGGTTTGTCCAGAAAGGTTTCTCACAGCATGGTGGAGTTGTGATTGTGCTTCTCACTACTTCATAGATAACCGTAATTGTTTTCTCAATTTTGAAATAATACCAGGATGTTGGTGCAATGATAGGAGGTTGTCCACACTGTAGTTCAACTGAGTCACCAATAAATTTGACATCTGCATCCAAAGCTCTGAATTATATCTAATACTCTCTTCACCAAACTATAGAGATGCTGGGGATTGAACAATACAAACTATTCACAAAACATTAAGCTACAATCATCCTGAGCATTAGTAGACACTATATGATAACATAAATGAACAGGCAAATTCCAGTAAGTAAAAATACACAACAAAATAAGTAGTATCGCTAAATTCCAACATACTTTTCAGATTCCAGAGCTCAACCCTCGAAATCAAAGTTATAGTATCTCTTCTTCAAAAGGGGGAGTGACTTTGAGAGACAAATAAGTTTCTTGGCTTATATGTTCTTAGAGTTAGGAGTAAGGTTTGTGGGAGAACTCCAAAAAGTTGACATGCACAACTTATTGAATTTGAGCAGCATAAATCTGATGTTCTTTGCTCTTTGCCTGATTTTGATCTGCTTCTGCATTGAGCAAATTCTACACAGACAATGGAGGCTTGCCAAGTTGACCCTTAAGAGATGGTTCCATTGACTTCCTATTTGTCATTTGAGGATGTTGCTTTCTTCTGAGCCGATTTTAGAACTTGATCCAACAATTTCAGAAAGTGGAAAATCTTCCAAAATTGTTGTTACATTTGTCTACAAAGAGCTGAGTAGCCCTATGTGTTGATGGTAACTAACCAAAGTCAACGGCAGTGAAGGCTTTCAGATACATCACTGTTTTCTTTTAAAAGGGCATGTTAACCATGTTGCGGGGTTTGATGCAGGTTCAGTACTGAACAGACAGGAGCAGTCTGATCTTGGCAACTTGACTGCTATGACCAGTTTGTACTGCAGTAAACACCATCCCTATTTTAGCAAAACAGGCCAGTTTGGTACAGTTCTAGATATTAGCTTAAGAAAGCAAAGATCCCTGAAATGTCTAATAATGAATATCCTTCATTAGGAAACAACATATTCTTCAGCCTAATTCAAAGGAATGGGATGTAGATTTATTTCTAGTTAAATAGAGCAAGGTCCTATCAGACTATAATTCCCTAAAAGTTACATCGATATCAAATATGCATTTCAAAAAGACCCTTAAAATTAAACCATGTGAAAAATGAAGCACTTTACTGAGATTAAGTTATCCTAGATTCTAGATAAATAAAGAAAAGTCTTTTGATAGCTACTCGATATCATTAAACTATATAAATGTTTACAAATATTCTTCTTGAAAATGAACACACACATACGACCTCCAAGTCTAGGGAAAAAAAAACTACACAAACTTGGCAGAATGTTATCTTAAAAATACTTTGCCAAGTTACAATTACTCTAAATACTGGGGAAAAAAGCAAATATTCATAAATTATCCATGTGTTGGTCTGAAGCTGCAACCACTTTGCATACTAAAGGTTGACATGTGGTATCTTCCTGAATCAGTTATGGCTGGTTAATTTGCTCTTCTGGAAACAGTGGTGTAGATTTTCATTCTCCTTTTGGAACCCTCCACTTTTGGTGATGAGGGCTTCCAGTAGATTTTTAATTTACAAACTTTGATGAGAGAGGTTTTCAAAGAAGGGAGAGAAAGGAAAGGTTGTTTCTCCAGGCACATTATCGCAGACATTTTATACACCTCAAGTATCTTTTGTTTAAACACAAACTGGGTCATGTGACCTTCCCTTGAAAGTGCTTGGTATCTCTACCCAAGCAGCTTATTCCTTGCAAATACAATACAGTTGCTGATGTAGCCAATGTTTTGTGCTTTGCAAAGTGTTATATACAGGTACATACATATATGGCCAGTCAATTATATTATAAGTTAATATTTTGGACAGCATGTCTTCATAATAATACATATTCAGCAGGACATATAAATTATGAATTAAAAAAATTAGGATCGGGGGTAGATTGGTCAGTTCCTTAAGCATATTCTGTTATTCAATAAGGTCATTTCTCATCTGCATACTCCCCATTCCTGCCTACCCAAAGTAGCCTTCCTCATCAAGAATCTATCTACCTCTGCCAAAAATATATTCAAAAACTTTGCATCCACCACCTTTTGAGGAAGAATGTTCCAAAGACTCCCAGCCCCCTGTGAGAAAGAAAACCTCCTCATCTCTATAATATTTTCCATTATTAAAAATAATTAACCAGCTTGTGTTTTTTTTTTCCTTCTCTAGGACACACAGTGAAAGAGTTTACTCTCTAATCGACATTGAATAATATAGTCCTCACTTTAACTTGGAACAGACCAGCTGACAAACAGCTGAAGGTGAGACCCAGGAAATTTTTAACGTTCAGGTCATATTTATGTGAACATCCAAATCTAGCTGGCAGGAATGATGCAACTGCTAGCAAGCATAACTTAGAAATTAACTGCTGTTGGGGAACAAAAACAACCCAAAAAGGTGAGTAAAAGACGAGGAAGCCTGGTCTGATTGAGGATGGAAAAGGTACCATGGAGAAAATCTCCATTATTTCCTGACTGGGCCTGGAAGGATTCTCCTGATCATCCTGGGCAACAAGGAAATTTGAAATCATGCAAAGAAAAGTCCCCTATTTATGTCCTTCCCAGTCCAACGTTGATTGATGTCAGTTCTGGTTGACAGGGTCAGCACCATCAGGACTTCCCCATGCTGGAATTTAAAATTGATGTGGCAATGATGTAATCAGGGAATGGTGTCCTAATTTTCTTTAGGCTTCCATCTACTTGAAATGAACAACTGGCACATTGTCAGTATCCTTTCAATTTATATAGCATGCAGCAGGAGCATGGCACAAATAATTTTCGGATTTTTAGCTACTTATCATTCCCTATGTGACTGGCTGTGTAGTTAATTTCTATACAGGTGGAGTACCTCAAATCTGGCTGCCCACATATCATCATTAATTAAGTAATATTTACTTGGACAATTCAGTTAAATGCTGTATTGGCTCCGGACTAGATACCAGCTTTGACACTTTACCTACCACAAATGACCCTTGACCCCATCCCTGACACCTTGACCCAAACATTCACAGTCTGAATTGTCTGACCCAAAAACCGAGGGTATCCAAAATCTGGCACAACCTCTGTCCTGAGGGTGCTGCGCATGTATTAAATAATTATTTGTCACACTTTCTAGATTTCTGCCTACTGCATATCAATGGCTGGCAGTGAGTTACAAAGCTGTAATTCAACTCAGTTGGTCTGATAACATCATAAACTAGAAGCGTAAAGCTTGAGTAGTTTATGAATGCAAGCGAAAACTAGAGATTGAATTACTACCTTAGACTCACTGCCGGCTATTTGTTATTCCTTGTAATATATTGTTATTATGCTTTTTTTCCAAGACTTTGTTGATTTATCTTTCTGTTATACTGTAGGTGCGCTGAGCATGGCAGAGGCGACATAATACAATATGGGTGAAGGATGATAATGACATGGGACCTCAGGGTACACAGCATTATGCAACTGGTTCTATAGCATTCTTATTTTTATTTCCTGCCATAGATGAAGCTACAGTATATACTATAAATTACAGAGACAATAATGTGATATCTGAGAGTGATTATTTTACCATGTGTGCTTTGGAGATTGATATTCATTTGAGTCTACCGTACCCAAATAGATCAGAAATATACCTCCATTAGATTGATACAAGCAAAGAAAGCAAAGATTTAGCCCACTGTGGTTCAACTGTCCAGTCCTCCCACCATAATATCTAGCTGTTTCTTCTCTGAATCTTGCCCTTTCGTTTCTAGTATCCTATTCATTCCATTTGTTGATTAATTTTTCTTTGAAGATCTTTCTAGAGTAAAGCCCGAAATTTACATTTTACTGTGTTCCCATGTCTTGTGATGTCTGTTTAATTTGTGAGGTTTCAGATCTACCATTTCTAATCTTCTTACTATCTTACATATAAAAATAAGCAAAGATAGATATAGGTCAGCTGAGTAATTCCCAAAGAGCCAGGAATCTCACTGACTCCCACCGTTCCCTTCCACCAGGAGTCATTTAATTTCTTTGGAAAGGCAAAAGGCTTTATAAGAAAAAAAACCTAGGGGAATTCACAGGAACAACATCTGCAAATTCCTCTTGAATTGCCTATCAATTCAGGGCATTGGTGACCATTGGTACACATTCCATCTATTTTCTGTAAACTGTTATAGTAGCTACAGCAAGGAGATTATTCAGTTCCTTTTTGGAAATTATGTAGGAAATCCACATCCATCTTTTCAGCCAATGTTCATTTCCTTGAAGGAAAGCATCCTGATAGCTACTTAAAGCTTGTAGACGTGACCCTACTGTTTTTCCTAAACTATTTAGCTCAAATAGTACACAAAGTTGCAGACCAGTCCTCATCCTTTTAAGTGTTTCAGTTAATTTAACTACTCATGAGGCCAATGACTTTCATGTGTGGAAAGTGCCAGCTCTTTAAACCAATCATGATAATTAAATGCATTTAAATTAGGAATTATTCGAACAATGCTTCCTTGTTATACTGTTCAGTATTCTATTTGTTTCTGATTGCACTTGGACAAGTTGGGTGCAACTTTACAGGTTGGCAGCAGCATCGATAACAGGAGGGCAGGGAAAACTGTTAACCGAGCATCCCTCCAAATTTCCTCAAAGCTATTTGCCATAGCAGGTCATAAGATCCATAGATGAAATGCACAGGCAGTTATTACAACTAGGAAGCCAATACACAGCTGCTAATATGTACAATCATTCTTGTCAGCAGCGCTTGGATCACACACCATGTCGATGACGTGACAAGGTAGGTGAGGTGAGTGCACAGCATAAAATCATTGAGAACTTATGTTGCAATCACAACATTAAAATAGAGGAAACTATTGCATGCCATAGTGGTGTGCTGTGCCCTTCAACAACCTGGCACTTCAAAGGGGATTGGATATGGTGATGGACAATATTGGAGAAGGATTGGCCACCTCTCAGGAAAAGGAGAAAGAGTTGAAGGAGGGTAGCAGTTCATGACCATTCCAAGATGGCTATATGCATCCTGGAATAGATCATCATACCCACAATGCCCTCATTCAGACAGATTTCAACTGAGTTAATTACTGTGGTATTAGGCAATGATGCTCATCACTGATACCATGACTGATACCATCACTGATTCGGCTGTGGTACTTAAGTAACCACGACTGGTAGTTTATGTTTGGGATGGAGTTCTGCCTCTGTTCTCCCTCTTATACTAGTCTAAAGGCCTGTTCAGCAATCTGTAGTGAAGGATAGGTCATGAATGGGCCCCAGCAGAAGCAGCTTGTTATTTAGGGAGGTGATGGCCTAGTGGTATTATTGCTGGACTATTAATCCAGAGACCCAGATAATGTTCTGGGGACCTGGGTTTGAATCCTACTATTGCAGATGGTGGAATTTGAATTCAATAAATATCTGGAATTAAGAATCTAATGATGACTGTGAATTGATTGTCAGAAAAATCCCTTCTGGTTCACTAACATTTTTTGATGATGACAGGAATTGAAGACATTTCTACTAGTCCTGAAAAGTCTGAGACTTCCTTTATGCTGATGGTATGAAAGAATTTTTTTTCTGCCAATATAGGTAAACTCGAGAAATTTTCTTCTTTTGATGAAACAGAGTTTGGACACCATGTAACTGAAGTGTACAGGTTCAATCTTCTTTTTAGATTCAGGCATTAATCTTGGACAGTCCATGATGCCTCTCATTTGTTGTTCTTTGTCTCATTCATTGACAGCAGTTTCCTTCGAAACCAACTCTTGGAACCAACCAAACTCTGTCTACCACTTTTAGGATGTTGAGATAAAGGCATGTAGGTGGTTTTAAAGATATGAAGCACTGATCTTGAACTACATACACATCGTTGACTGTTTTATGGCTTTATGTTGTATACCTTTATACTTTGGATTTGTTTCACCTGTACCAATAGTGATATCTATACAGGCTGTAACATCTGGTACTTTGGCCATGGTAGTTGGTCTGACAAGACAATGCATCTGGTTCCTGTGTCAAGCTTACATTGAGAGGTGATGTCCACTGAATAAATTGTCAAACTCAATTCAGATGGATTTCCAGTCTCCCCCAAGGAATGCCTCAGGAATGCTTCAGGTATCGTCTCCAATGGAAGTATATCATTAAGTACAAGAATCTCTATTAATGGAAGTGGATGATCTACTCTATAAAGTCCTTTAATTATGTATTGACCCGCACTTCTGCTATTCTGAAACTATTTCTGACATCTCTACATCCTCAAAGGAATTTTTTTTAATATATATAACACTCTAGTCGTGGGCTAAACTTGGTTTCTTTGTTTAACCTATAACACTTACAGGATTTTGAGGGATGAATTTTCCCAATTTGAGATAGTGGTGGAGCACAGCATATCATTCTTTCTCTTGTGACACTGGAACCAGGTTCCTTTCCCAATACATGGGTGCTGACCTCTGCAGCCATCTCTATCCAGGTTGCCTTTATCAGTTGGGATTTCTTCTTTCTCCCATTCATAGGGAAAATAACTTATTTCTTTCAGGTGAACATCGAGGGAAGCATTGCTAAAGGGTGGGGCAACTTTATGGCATCTCCAGGAGTTGGGGGGGGAATGAACAGAGGTTGCATAATGCCCTTAAATTGCAGAGGGCGTATTGTTATTTGGGCACCTTGTAAATATGGCACCCAAATCTTAGAGCCAAAAGAGTTCTGATGGGCTTCAGAAACTTCCTGTCCATAATATTTGGCATTTTATCCATGTATTCATATTTAATGAGCTAAGAAGAATGTAATCATAAGAAAAGTCTGAACCATCCCCGAGCAGAGGTCCTTCCCATTACTGTATCGCCATATACCAAACATTTCAAGTCAAATATGATTCATAATTAGAACTTCTTCAGTTTTAGGAGAATATTAGAGTTGAAGCATTAACGGGTGTTGCTCTCTCTATAAATGCTGCAAGCTCTATTAAGTTTCTTTAGTTTTATGTCAGGTTCCCAGATCCACAATATTTTGCTTTTATTTAAAGTCAGAGATCAGCCATGATCTCATTGAACAGTGAAACAGTCTTGAGGGTCTCAATAGTATTTTCCTGTTCTTATATTATTCTGAGTTTTTCGGGAAGGCTTTTGTTTTATTTCTTCATGTGTAATCTGTATGTTGTGCATGTGTGTGTGTATGCAATTGGTTCCTGTCCCTATCGTAAACACAGCAGAATTCTGATGAATGTCCGCACCTAAAACATTAATCTTTCTTCTACTTACAGATGTTGCTTGGTTTGTTATTCATGTCAGGTATTTTCTGTCCCAGCCCTTGCAGTCTTTATTTTTATCTATAGTGTCTGATTTCTGTGTTGATCTGTTAGGTATGTACCCAATGCATTAATTTGCCAGAAGATTTCCCAGGTGGGGTGGCTGTGAGCATGCCTTCTCAACAATTTCTTTTGTGCAGCTAAGCTTTGCCTGATTTTGATTTGTTTCAGAGTTTTATATTTGAACCATTTAAAATGAAACTCCAAAACAAAACTAAAGGTCTAACCTTGGGCACCATTGTATGGGTGGGTTTGCTAACCACTGTTATTGATATAAGCCTTCAATGCTCTACAATAATCTTGTTCAAATTCAAACCTACCCAGTGAGTCATTTCGGGTGATTTAGATTGTTTCCTGGTTTATTAATATATTGTTAATATTTGAAGATGGGCATCCTGCAGGTAAGGAAAAGTCATGGACTTCAGTCTCTAGGGTCTGAATAGCCTACTCCTGTCATGTCAAATGCCATGTAATTCATGTGAAACATGAGCAGTCATCTTCCATGATCCTGCAGATTCTCAAAACCTGTTAAGAAGGGTAAATAGTTAAGGACTGTTCTAATGTTTAATCATAGCCCAGCTCTAGATTCAAAATGTAATGACGGCTTCAGGATAATATAGATAAATATTTTCTCTTTTATAGCTTTTTCACCATAATATTGGATGATTAACAACTGCCAGCTGCAGCAGAACAACAAGAACAATTTCAAAATATATTCCAATATCACCAAAATAAAATCTGTTAGTTTTAAGATTGGAGATCTGAATTCTGGCAGGCAGCATTTAACCCCATTATCAATACTGCACAGTCAGTATCATAGTATTCTCGGGTTGGGGTTGGGGTGGGTTAGTTATCTGATATCATTTTACAATTGCTTCCTTGTTATCCCAGAAAGGCTATCCTTGTTAGACCCATACAACTGTACACACTCTGATACGAAATGTGGAGAGCGGGCAAGTTGTTTATGCCCAACACAGGTAGAATTTGAGAAAGAATCATAGATACTGTCAATATTTACTCACAATTCCCATCAGAACCATTTTTCTTATCATCCCACCAGCAGATATTTAGAGTAATCTTTTCTGTTTTTGTTGGTTTGATTTTAGAAATATCCACATTTAAGTTCTGTATATTGAAAGAAATCCAGCTCTCCACAAAAAAAATCTGAGTTAAAGACAATTATTTAGAGTATTCAATTTTTGGATCAGACCCTGGTTGTAATTTTAAAATTTTTGGACCTAATTGCCTCCATTAAGATTGATTCTAGGTTTGAATAAAAGAACTGAAATGAATTTTCATCACTCGTGTGAGATGCACTTGGCACTTCTCAGACAGTTCAGATTAGGGCTGCACATTCATTATGACTATGTTTTGTCTGCTGTTTGAGACCAATGACGTCCTCGGAGTTTGTGGATCATTTGAATCCAAAGAACACAAAAGGCAGCTTCCATTATATCATTCCAACTTTTTAACTGCTATAGCACTTCCAGTTTTGAAAACATATTTTCAAAAGACTTACCATTGACGCTATCTGAAGAATGAGTCACTAAAACGTGCACAACTTGTTGATTGCAATGAATGATTATAACTTGGAAAAGTAAGCTTTTGACAACTCTTTGCATGTATACGATTGCAGCTGATGTGCTAAAAACTTACATTTAGCACATACTCGGCGTGAAATAACACAGAATATCAATACACATTTAAGGGGCACGTATTTAGTGAACCAAACACTTTAACCTAATGTTTTTCAATTACCAATCAGCCTGTGAAATCAATTAAATTTATGACTAATGTTATGAACCGAACTGTTTCTCAATAGCTTCATAAATAGATTGTGTCAAATAGTTCCTTGCTAGAGTGCACCAGCTAACAATATTTCATCTTGATAATTGCCCCAAAAGATGAGTTTCTTTGATCCATCAAAAAGAACATGTGATAGAATTTATGAAATAACCCTAGAGATTCCTGTCATTGGTCAGATTAGACACTTCCTGAGGGCAATATTTTACAACAAAATTAAGTTTCAGGATGGTAATGGTGACTTAACACCAAGACCTACAACAAAGGCATACCTTTATTCAATGTAAATTAAGCCCTCATATTTTGGGATCAACGGCCAATAACAATTTCCAGGAGCTACTTTCAAAATTGTGACACCTATGAAATAACTTTAACTTTGAAAGCTGGTGAATCAGTTGTCCATTTTTCTTTCCAGATTACTTTATTATCATCAATTTTATGTCTGGCAGTAGTCATTAAAATTCACTCTTTGTTTGGAGCTACTCAAAGACATTCGCAAATGTAATAAGATCGGGTCCGCACTGAAATTTGTGAGCATTAACAGGCATTATTAAGTAAAACCAACTACATGAAAAGGTAAGAGAACAACATCACAAACTTAGCTCCCAGTTCCATGTAAGTTGACAACCCCATTCCAGAGCTCCTTGCATGCATGCTCAGTGCATATTATGGTATAATTAACTCTTTACTGTAAAATTTGATTGCCTGAAAACAATTCCTGGAATGGCAGTATATGATTAACTTACAACTGTTTTCCATAAGACAGATAACACAATACTTCTCATTAACATGATTGTAGCCAACACTAACCTTTCTGATCACGTCCACATGACGCCCTAAATCAATAGCAAGTATTAAAATGCACACTGCTTAAAACTAACCTAGACAACTAAAAGGGATGCAAAGTGGCAGGTGTAGGCACTGGGAGTCATTCTCCAAATGCATCTTGAAAAGTCTGCTGAAGTTGGCTGCAATTGCTTTTTAGCAAGCCAGTTTAACCAAATAATATGTTGTTCATGTGAAAATATGGTTAGCGGAGGTAGGTGGGCAAGAATCAGATGAGGTTTCTTTGAAAAGGTGGAATGGAAGGGTGACATACTTGGAGGGGCAGGGAGAGGGTTCTCACTTTGCATTTTTCCCACTACTGAAGTTACCCCCATCATCATTATTTGTTCCTTACAGCCAGATCTTCAAATCCTTCCCTCCCTGCAGCTGTCTCCTTCCCTAAATTCCCCAATCCTTCAGAACCTCAGACATAGGCCCCATATAGAATGAATTCCCGAATCTTGGGGCCCACGTGTAGTTCCAGTAGTGCCAACCACTCAGTTCTGGTGCTGCTAAGTATACTCAAGGTACCAATCAATCAGATTAGCCAGCAGCTCTCAAACTGAAGACTTTTTGCTACTGAGGAGTGGATGTCTATGTGTTCCAGCCATTCCAGAATGTACTTTAGCTGCAGGGCGGCCTTGTTGAAAGTCATTTGGTGGGGTTTGGTCAGTGGGTGGCAAGCAACATGTATCCCTGTAAAACTCAGATCATAATTTTCTCAATTTCGGACTCTTTGATGAATGTGACTGTCTCACACATGGGATTTGCAAACAATTATTCTTATTTATTGTTAATTTTACTCCTCTCATTTTGTCTCAGACATAATCACTCACGTAACAAACTACATGGGTTCTTTTTCCCATTTATTGTACAGTTAAGACAGAATTTGCACAACTAAAATCAATTTCTAATGTTTGTATGCATAACTGGGGACCACAGCCACCCACAAACAGACAAATTTGCCACATCACATATTCCAATCACATTCTCATCAAATCCCAAATGTTGAATCTTCTAGATGTTTATCAAATTAGTAAAATACATCAACTCCATCTACTCACTTTATTTTCTTTTCCAAACCTGTCAAGAGCAGTAGTGAAATTCTCAAATAAATAAGAAAATATATCAATAAAATGAAAATCCTGCAGTGGAGTGGAACCAGTCCAATCTCCATATTCATAGAACATCTTCAACCCTAGGCTGCAGTATTTTGTAACCATCAAATACTCAGTGGCTTCATCTTCCAAAATTCCGTAGAAACCATTCCTTGTGTGGTATTTTAATCTATTCCTCATGCACCCCTCCCTTCCCTGCAGGACCTTTCTGTGCAAGTGTAAGAGATGCCTATCCTTTCTTTTCCTTCCTTTTCAACATCCAAGGTCTCAAATACTCATTCCAATTGAATTAGTCAGTTAAGTTTGTTTCTTTCAATTTAATATTCTATATTTGCAGCTCACAATGTGGACTCCTCTATATGTGAAGACCAAATGTAGACTGGGTGATTAATTTGCAGAACACCTCCATTTAGTTTATAGGCATGACACTAAGCAACCAGTTTCTTGTCATTTTAATTCTCTACCTTGCTCCCATGCTGGCCTTTCTGTTCATGGCTTGCTACAAGTGTTCGAGTGAAGCTTAATGGAAGCTAGAGTAGAAAGACCTTACTTTTTGCCTCAATACTTTTTCTGGGCCTCTGAACTCAAAATTCAATTCAACAATTTTGCATAACCTTTGCACCCATTTTGATTCTGTGCAATTTCTTCTTATTGTTTGTTTTACTGGGTTGCATTTTATTTATTTTCATTATCCCTTCATGGTGCACTCAGACAGTGTTTATGTAACAAATCACATCTAATTTGGACACCATCTTTGTTTCCTATTATATCCATCACCACTTTTTTTTAATGCAACAATGAACAATGGATGCTTGAGATCTGAAAAACAGAAATTGCTGGAAATTGCAGGTCTGGCAGCATCTGTGGGAAGAAAGCAGAGTTAATGTTTCAAGTCTGGTGATTCTTCATCAGAATTGTTAGCAGTTAGGAAAAAGTGGTGTCTTGGTTAAATAAAAATTGAACGAAAACATTTTTTACTAACTGCTAACAGTTCCGTTGAAGAGTAATGGGACTTGAAACGCTAATTCTGCTTTCTTACCACAGATGCACACAGCAAAATCAAGCCAGGGAAAAAGAAATTGTTTGTGATTAGTACATGTCTGATTTAATGGAAACTTCACCAATTAAGCAAGGATTGAGATTTGAGCTCAAGACATCAATCTTTGCATATGCCCCCCTTTTCCTTTTAACAAACAAACAAAGAATATTTATCTTAGTAAAATCACAATATCAAATTCAACGAAGAGAATGGACCCATGGATAACGGACAACTTAAGAAACCAGTCAGGAGTTAGATCACATGGGATTCAGGATGATCTTGCCAATGGGATACAAAATTGGTTTTAGCAGCAGGAGGCAGAGAGTGACGGTGGAGGGTTGTTTTTCAGACTGGAGGTCTGTGACCAGAGGTGTTTCACAGTGATCGGTGCTGGGTCCACTTTTGTTTGTCATTTATATAAATGATTTAGATGAGAATATGTAAGGCATGGTTAGTAAATTTGTGGATGATCCCAAGATTGATCATGTAGTGGACAGTGAAGAAAGTTACCTAAGATTACAAAGACACCTTGATCAATTGGGACAATGGACTGAGGATTGGCAGATGGAGCTTAATTTGGATAAATGCAAGGTATTTCATTTGGATAAAACAAACAAGGACAAGGCTTATACAATTAAAGGTAGCACCTTGGGTAGTGTTGTAGAATAGAGAGATGTGAGCGTTTAGGTACCTAATTCTTTGAAGTTTGTGTCACATATATATACATATAGGCTGTGTAAGAAAGCAGTTAGCACACTTGCATTCATTGCTCAGACTTTCCAGTATAGGAGTTAGGATGATATGTTGAGGTTATAGAAGATGTTAATGAGGTCGCTTCTAGAATACAGTGTCCAGTTTTGGTCGCCCTGTTATGGAAGGAAATTATTAAGCTGGACAGGTTTCAGAAGAGATTTACTTGTGTGTTGCTGGAAATGGAGGGTTTGAATTATAAGGAGGGGCTGGATAGGCTGGGACTTTTTTCACTGGAGTGCAGGAGGTTGAGAGGTGACCTTATAGAAATATATAAAATCATGAGGGGTGTTAATAATGTGAACGGCATGTGACTTTTCTGTAGGGTGGGGAATTTCAAGATTGGGGTCATATTTTTAAGGTGAGAGGAGAAAGATTTAAAAAAGACATAATGGGCATTCTTTTTTACACAGACACTGGTTCATGTGTGGAATGACTTGTTCACAGAAAATGGAGATGGGGTGTAGTTACAGCATTTAAAAGACATTTAGCTAAGTACATGAAGAAGAAATGTTTAGAGGGATATGGACTAAGCACAGGCAGATAGGACTAGTTTAGTTTTGGGATTATGGTTGGTATGGACTGATTGAACTGAAGGGTCTATTTCCATGCTATGTGACCTTATGACTCTATGAGATAGTGGGTACGGTAGGAGGGACAACCATAGGCTTTTCTGTTGTTCCTGACTTGCTATGAGTGAAGGGTTGCCCACGTAGCCTTTAAATAAAGAACTCGAACCTTTGACTCTGAGAGGTTGCAGCGAGGGCAAGAACTCCCTGACTACCAGTCACTATGTGATTTGATTTTAAATTTGTGTTTCAACTTGCTTGCACACAAAATGAGTGGAAAAGCATTTAATCATGTGAGAAAACTAGCCACAATCACGACAGAAGTGGTGCCTTTTAAAATGCTCACCTCCATATCAAAACTCCAAAATGGAGAATCATAGCCAGTGTACTCTTTAGTTTACTTTCTGCTAACTCTTATAAAGCTAAAAATGATAAAGTTATGAAAATATCAGAGAGGAGAAGTACAAGTATCATCCACTCCGTTATTATTTTTATTTATTCATTCTTGGAATTTGGACATCATTGACTAAGTCAGCAATTTTTACCCATCTGTAATAGCCCAGTGTATGGTTAAGAGTCAACCATGTTGCTGCGGTCTGGAGTTACATGTAGACCAGAACAAGTAAGTACAGCAGATTTCCTTCCCTGTCAGATATTATAAACAGCGATTATGTGTTGCCATTTTTATTAATACAGATTTTTTTAAGTTGAATTCAAATTTTAACTACCTCCATGTTGGGATTCAAATCTGTGTCCTCAGAATACTAATGTGGGTCTACTAGCTCAGTGATATTACCATTACAGCAGCACCTACCTCTAATACATAGCACTTTCACTTTCCCAATGGTGTGAAAAAGTAGCGGGTCATGAGGATAACAACTTTGGATGACTTATGGCAGGAGTGTGAGGACAAGAATGGTAGAGACAGGGGGTCATGTGAAAGACGTCCAGGAATGCATTCTATGTGTTGGCATTGAGATCAAAAGCAGAAGCCATGTGCATCTATTCTACTGGCAGAGTAAGCCAAAGGAATTTTGGGGCCATTGGTTCCATCTTTCCCGATTGTTAATCTTCATTGATTAGAATTTCGCTGTGTATATTTGAATTACAAACAATTTCTGAAGGCAGTGAGAATGGTACCTTCTGAGAGGATCGAAACAATAGCAAACGACTTTGCAGCAATAAATCACTTCCCCTAATTATGAGAGAGTGTGGCCTGTCTTGTGGCTTTTCTCTGATTTATAACTAAGAAAGTCTGAAAACACAGGTTTGAGAAATGAGCTCTGGTAAATGTAGCTGTTCTCCAAAACATCCTATCACCAGCAAAATATGCAGATAGCAAGCAAATAATCCCTGATGCATTTGGAATATTTGTTTCAACTATGGGAGAAAAATCATTATAATATTTCTTAAAAACTCAAAAAAGGTCTAAATTTCGATAAGCCCTGAGTCTGTCATTGGAATTACAGTGCGGGTAGCATACAAACCTCACGCTGCCTTATCCTTTCCACGATTGCATATGTGACCCAGCACCCAACACACTGTTGGTGAGCTCCACACCTCTAAGTTTATGTAGGGCTAGCACTACTTAAAACTAACCTGCACTATCTAAAGACAGACTGCATTTTTTAAAGGAAAATTACATTCTGACTGAAACAGCGGCTTATACTATGGCTTATAACAGCTTGATAAAGATTTTAAGTCCTGATATTTGGAGTAGAAATAGTAGAACGTGTGTCCCAGGTTTTCAGCTGTCAGGTTACAGATATCATGCAGCAAATCCTCTGGAACAGCAAGCTTCTCTTTACACAGACAGCAGACACATTGGGAGAAGCTGTCTCTGACAGTCAGTGACACCAAGTCTGTCATTGAGGACCAGGATTAAGTGCTGCACACTGTAAAACAACCTCATGTGAGTGGCAAAATTCAGTGGGTGCTTCCTTACATGCCAAATTCTACCAGCTATGCCATCAGGCCCATTGTCCTTTCACTCTCTTACCAGTAATCTATAACAACTGTGAGCCAAACCTCACATTTATACACTTCATCTCATGCCCGCACAATTAGCCCTGCTGTAAGCCATGTACCCCATGTCTCGCAGATGGCACAGACCACCAGCTATGCAGCAGGCACATTACCCAAGTACATTGCGCGGTAACATGTCCCTCTATTGTGTAGGACAAGTGGGTTGTGACAGCAATAAACTGAAAGGGCAATATATTCCCACTTGAGGGCATGATGGCGAGTCATATTCAATCATATGGTGATAAGCCAATTAGTTATGCATGGTCAGGAGTGTGGTGAAACATGCAGGACATAGGCGGCAGCTCCTCACCCCTCCTTTCATGGACAATGATGCTCATTCACAGAGACTTTTAATGTGCAGAGGTGTTATGCGGCAGTCTGGACATCATGTTTAAATGGTACCCAAGCAGGCAGTTATTCTCTGCAGTCAGAAGCATCCAAGTAAGGAGCTTCCATGTATCCATTAATCTGGAGGCCCTGATAGCTAGTCACGTCTCCACTACTGCTACCATCACCATGGCTCAGAGCAGACAAATGAGTGGCCCACAGTTCAGTGATACTTCACTGAAACTTCTCCTCCAGCCTGCCTATGAAAGGCAGGAGCTCCTGTTTCTCAGTGATGGTAGCAGGAGGTCCTCCCATCTGATTAAAGTGGCCTAGAGGGTAGTCTCAGTGACGATCAGTGCCAAGGGGGCCCATTCGAGAAATTATATGAAGTGCAGAAATAGGAGAAATGAAAAGCAAGTGACATTGTGTCGTCACTGCAAAATCACACTGATAAGGGTATCAAGCAGTGTGAGCGATTGAGTTCAGAGAGTTATCAGACAGATCTTGGGTTGCAGGCCCCAGCAGCAAATAGAATGTGTAGATTTAATGTACAGAAGCCACGTCATTCTCTGAAAATTTACCGGTTACATGACAGTGTGTGTGTCAAAAACATCCCAGGGAGGCTTCAGCGGTTTTCATAGTTATACCTGCCTGTAAATGCAGGTCATGCACTGTTTGGGATGATAATCGGCCATTCTATCCATACGTCTGCTGCAGAAGAATGGTTCACAATTCGAGAGAGCTGAGAATACAGGAGGTATCCCTGTAGGAATAGCCAAAGATGTGCAGCATAGGTGCCTTGGCCATGCTAAATTGTCCATAATATCCAGGGATGTGCAAGCTAGGTGGATTAGACATGGCAAATGCATGGTTACAGAGACGGAGTGAGTCTGGGTGGGATGCTCTTTGGAGGAGCAGTTTGGACTCGATGGACCGAACGGTCTGCTTCTACACTGTGGGAGTTCTATGACATAAGAATCCCCTGATATAAGAAGAAAGAGTCTCACTGCAATCCACTGAGGATTCCTCCAGTCTGCTTTTGGAAAATGGACAATACTAACAGTTGAAACATTGTTGAGCAAATAAGGATAGCCTAGCTATTGGTTAATTCTTTTTGCTCTCTCCTGTAGATTTTGGTAGCAAAAGGAAGAAGCAGTTTTACCCCACACTCTATCTCCAAATCTAGCTCCATCTCTCAGATTGATGACTTAAAACCCTCAAAAAATGTACAGTAATGTCCTTTACCTACACCGCTCACAAACACAATGACATTCACCTCGGTGGGTGAACTTCCTGAATTAAGCTGGTTGTAACCATATCACAGATACATGCCCACAGCTGATGGAGGATGAGAGATGAGGTCTCTCACACTCAGAGAGCTGCTGGAGACCTGGCACTAAATAGTGAGCACTAGGCAATCAAACTCCTCTGAAATCAGTCATTTGAGACCTGCTGGAGATTCACCAACAGGCAGAGGCTCGTGTGACAGAAATGCTAGAGGCTGTATACAGACTGGAGGAAATGCTGGAGGAAAATGTCTGAGTTCCGTCTGCTGTCATGGCCTTGGCACATGAGTGCTTGTCTCTAGAAAGGATGGGGTCAACATTGGAAACCCAGGTTGAGCAGAACATGCAGTGACTGTTGAATTTATGCTTGCACCTGCTCTCCACCTCTCTAGCCAAGATGGAAGTGCAGCATCTGCTGGGCATGAGGGCGATGCAGCAAATCAACTTCCCACCCAAAGATCCTTCTCCAGAAGTGGCCAGGGAGGTGCCATCATAGTAAACCTGCAAGTTCTGTGAATGTCGATAAATTGCACTAATAGAACTAGCCCTCATGTTGCTGAATGCATATTGAGCTGTATGTGTTTATCAGAGGGCAGTTGTATCTGGAGCAGTGAGGGCAAAATTGGCAGGTAATATGATAAGCCAGCATTAGATGTTAACCTACATCACAGTCTATCCGTGCTGCATTCTTCCAGCACCATATGTCCATCCCATGGCATCACCCCCATCAACAAGACAATACAGAACGAAGGGAACTGATATGGTGTTAACTGCTTTGGCAACTCGGATGAGTTATTCCAGGCTATAATACATTACTAGTCCATCACTGCCATTACTAGCATTGATTCTTGATGCTGCAGGTTGTGATCGAGAGTGCTTATAACCAGAATTTGGACTCCACATGTGAGGTTAATTCTTACGTTTTGCATGGTATATTTCAGTCAAGGTGTCTCTCGGTTATACCATATAGGTGTCTGTGTAATGCTGTTGCCTTTTGAAGAGTTGCATATCACTCAAAACTGAATCCCCTCCCTCACAGAACAATACACCTACCCTCCTGACTTGGTGTGTTAGCAGCCATTTTCAACTCTATAACGCACTTGATATTTACAGCACAATGGAATGAAATAGTAGTTGCTCACTCACACATCTTCTTGATAGGCCCTCCCGTCAACCCCACTGGCATTTGAAATTCCCCATATTCCCAACAACCCCTCTGTCCAGATGTTCATCTCCGTCCTCTACCCCATCAGCCCCAGGTCCACAGAGTCAACATGCCAGACAGTCCCCTGCACGCCTCCTCCACCGAAGCTGGCTATCAATGAACTGCCCCTCCCACATTCCCTTTTTAGCATCAATGCTCTTTCGCATGTTCCCATTATATATTGAGTAGACATTGCCTTCGCAATTCGTATCTCCTCTGCATTCCAGAGGTTGTCTACAATCTCTATAAGGGAGCTACCCCAGTATGAATTCCACAGCAGCAGCCCCTGATATCCCCCTCCTTAACTTTTAATAGACAGACCTCTAGCAATGACTGTGGCCCACTCCTATGAACAGCTTAAATGGACACCCTCAGATAATAAGTAACCAGATCTTAACTGATCTGTACAGCTCCCCAAATGATTTCCTTGACTGTCTTCTTTGAATGGCTGACTTTGAAACAATGGTCATTTGGTTGATGCACATGCAATGTATCTTCCACATACATGGCTGGCACATGGTGCAGATGTGAGATTAGTGTCACAGAGTAACGTACAACAGCATTTCCACCCTCTTGACTGATCACTGCTGGCAAGCATGACAAGCTGCCTAGCTTTGTATCTGAGCTAAAGGGCAAGGTAAGATAGAAGGACTGTGAGCCTCAGAATCCCAGCTGAGGGACAATCTGCAAAAAGGAAATGCAGGAATACTTTGAGCATCGAATTAGGCACAAAATGAGTAAACACTGACAGAGTAAGCAAGGATCCCAGAGTTGCAGCCTTGTTCAATCCATGCCCATCCCTGCACACAAAGTGTCCTGGCAACAGTATTCTATGGAAAAGTGCCCATGCACTCCAAAGTGTAGCTTTGAAATACAGGACCGGCGTGTAAGTGAATCAGAGATGTGTCACTGTAATACAGTGAGGCTGGAATGTGTCAGATGCCACTTTCTGTAGGGGGCGGAGCAGTGGGGTGATGTGTGTGTTCTTTGCCAATGGAGTATCACTGGATATGTTGGTCCCAGGTGTCCAATATGGGATTTCTGGAGGAACAAGTGGCAAGCTGGATTGTCCAGGTATCCACTCTGAATTACATGTCAGCAATTGGTGCCAACTAGTAGAACAGGAAACTGCATATAAATGAAGTGAAATTAAATAATAATGAGATGTTAATTGATGCAAATAGGTCTCTTGCCATTCACTACTGAAACAAAAACTTCTTGCTCTCAATGTCAAGAAGCTCCTTGCTGGCTATCTCGCAGATTTTTACAAACTTCCTGAACAAGGATCATGTCATTTAGGGGCTTGGAAGATTCTGCCAAAAGTACTGAGACAAAAGCCCAAAACTTAAAATGTAATTCGGTCAGTTCTAGCTGGGGAAAATTTGACATTAGCATGCAATAGTAGACTCACATTGGTGTAATAATGATTTACTGTTCTATTCACCTCAACAATCTAGATGCCATCCTTTTAATAGGTCCTTGCCATTCAGCAGCCTAAGAATCCACCGGTTTAGAACAACAAAACAAGTCCCAAGGAGGTCAAATATTCCATTATTTGGGGGATCGAGAGAAACAGGAATGTTTCCTCTGGACCCAGCAAATCTCGACTGACCTTCTGTTAACTGGCCCAACCCTTTCATCATTATCAACTTCTCATACTAAGGAATTCCTTGACCACCAACTAGGTGATTGTGATTGCACCAGCCTCAGGCTGCCAGGATGTACTGGAAGGACCATTTTTTTTACCCACAAATTGCTGGATTGAATTTAAATGAGGCCTCAGTCTGGAGATAGTTCCATATTCTTTATTGTCAGTGTGACAGGTAAACAGGGGAGTTCCAGTCATCTCAGAAGTGGTTCTGGTCAATTTACAGTACAAATATCTTTATAATGAGAACAAATGATATACTCCTGCCATCATGTTTGCAAAATGATGTTGCCATATACCTTGTTTCCATGACAATCTGTTATAAGTTACATTTATTTAATGTCCAAAGTTTGGAGCGCAATAATCAACAATAGAATTTTTTTCAATGTACTACTACCTGTACTGTGAAAAATGATTAATTTAACAGAAATATTTACTAGTATGTGGTGTCTCTATAAATGCACTTAGTTACAAATGATCATCCTGACTGCAATGTGCAGAAGTCATATCAGACATGGCTTTACTTTCTACTTTGAATTAATACTGTTTAATTTTCTTCTGATCAAACAAAAAGTAATCTAAGCTCCAAATCAGTAAGAACAAAAATTGTAACGGTCATTTTAAATAAAGATACATCAGCTGGATTTCATTCCAATATACTACTTATATCGGGGGTCCGTGATTTACAAACATCTGACTTATGGACGTTCATTCTTACGAATGTGACCCCGTAAATGGTTTTAACAGTTTAAAGAATGAATAGATGAACATTTCCTGGACTTACAAACAGCTGCTTTCCATTGTCTTGCCTTGTGCTCTGACTTGCAAAAGGACTGCAGAATGGAACCAGTTTGCAAACTGGGGACAGCCTGCATTTAGAAATAGGCTGGGAGACCCACCTTATTCGAAGCCCTTGGACAGCAGGTGGAAATGTCTTCCTCTGTCCCAACCCATTGGCCATGAGAAGGGGACCCAAGAAGCTGCCCTCCCATCACAGTAGTACATTTAAATGACAGTAGTGGACAGTGCCTGGAACTAGCCAATTGTTTTGGACTACAGGGCTTGATTTCACAATCAAACAAGGATTGATATTCACAGAGAGTTTGATCGAGAACAGACAGACCTTTAGTCTGTCACTTTTCCTCCTTTAAAGTCAATAGATGGTAAGTCACAAGGTGAGTGTCAACAATTTCTCAGCACAGCAGCTGTTGGATTCAGCCCTTACATTTCATCTTCACATGTTAAATCTCCATGGTGACCTCATGATTCTGACCCTATATCATGGAACACAGAAACTGTGACAACAAACATCTTATTGCATTAGAAGTTAGCTATATATCAGAAGGTAATCATCCTGCTCCCAATAGAATTTCACATAAATATTTATTGTTTTTTTTTCTGTCATCCTTCGTTATATGTTGAAGTTATTAATATTCCATTAAAGCATTTAATTTAAACAAGAGCTACACAGTTATTAACATTGTGTCCTTCTTCCACATAACTAACTCATAGATCTACTTGCAAGTTAATAATTCAATTTTCACTATTCCATTCCTTGCTCCCCCTCCTACTGCAGAATTCCATTACAGTTTCTCAGGACTGGTCTTTAATAAGGCCTAATAAACATTTACAAGTAAGTTTCTCAGGGTTTTTTTTCAGCAGTCCAACCAGGGCTCAGAAAAATGGTGAAAGTAGACAAAAGTGTTTGAACCTTTCTAAACAGACTTCTTCATCTCTGAATATTTCCCCCTGACCAGTAGGGTGTTTCCAATCTTGAGAGGGTTGTTCAGCCTTGTTGGTCACAACTGAATTCACATATTTATGGTTGAAGATCTGGCCTTACCTTTATGACCCACACTGATGGATAGTGAATAATGCAATCAACACAGCTTTTAGATTTTGAATAATAAGAGTATGTTTAAAACACACAGTGAATCTCAATATGGTACAACTGATGCTAAACGTTCTTATATGGCTAATACCAAACCACATTTCTTCATTGAACTTAGTCCCTCCAAATTCCCTTCTAATGGTCGTTAAACTCCCAAACTTATTTCAGGTTTGGTTGGGAACTGCTGGTTAACTCTCCACATGTCATTGGGTTGACTGTTCTGCAGGCTACATATGAAACCATCACCTCGTCATGTCTTCTCTGGTCAAAGTCCTCAGGGCCGTACCCATTCCTTTGGATATGTGACTTCCTTCAGTCCTGTTTGTAGAGAGAGAGAGAGAGAGATGCTGCTCTGATTTATCCGTCTTGTCGAGCAATGCGCCTCATGTTTCTTTCTTCCTTTCCCCACTGTTCGATCCCTTCCTTTCTGAGGCTGCCACATTTATACCTTTTTCTGACTGTTTGACTCAGAAGGTGAAAGCATGCAAAAACTGGCTCAACTGCTCTCGCCAAGGTGGATGTGCTCGTCGGTGACTCTGTTTCTGCAGTAATCCATGTCTTCTAATGTACTACTGTTTCCCCACCTTATATGTTGAGTTTTCCCTCTTCCCTCTATTATTTCCTCTGCATCTCAGCATGCTGCCTCCAATCCCCAAAAATGACTTCCCAAAACATCCCAAATCCAGCAATGGGCCCTGATAATCCTCCTTGACTTTCATTAAGCTGATCTGCAGGATTGACCATAGCCAACCCACCCAAACAATGTGGATGAATAGCCCTGATTGATAAGTGAACAGGTCCTTGATGGATCCCTGATTGATTACCTGGAATCCCTGGACTGGTTGCACTGGGCCTATAGGACTGATTGTAGCCCAGTCCCGGACTATAATGATAAGAGCTCTCTGACTCTGCCAGCCTGGGTTTCTGACTAACCGTGTCCAAGCCCCGAGACTGAAATCAGACAGAATCCTTGACATCCTGTGCTGGAACCCCCAGACTGAAGCTGTTTCTCTTGACATAACTGAGGATTACTCCCTTTAGACATTGAGATATGACCGTTTGGGTAAAGCATATGCAATGTGTTTGCTATGTAAGCTGGTGTAACATGATATAGGTGTAACATTGACATAGCACAGTCCTGTACATAACATGTCTATTCCCTTGATAGATCACTGCTGACAACTATGCCATGCTGCCTGGCTTTGTGATTGCTCTAAAGGGCAAGGCAAGGGCAGAAGACTTTGAGCCATAAGGTCTGGCAAAGGGAGTCAATGCTCAAAGTTGCAAAGCAGTGCAAAGTTATAGAGAAATGTTGAGTCATTCCACACAGGAGGAGCAAGGAGCAAGCTAAAATTGCCAGGTACCTGCTCTTTCTTGTCAGGAATCGTCACTGTCTAGTTTCTATCATGTGGGTGCAAGATTGGGAAAATACATATTAATGAGGTGACATTAGATTCTAATGGGATCTTTATGAATGCAAATAGTTGTCTCACTGCACACTGGCAAGATTCTCGTCTCGCGATTCAAAACTTTGTTGCAGAATTGGTCGTTTCTTTTCTTGACAACAAGAATGTCATGACAAAACTTAAAAAATGCAAGAACTGCAGATGCTGGAAGTCAGAAACAAAAACAAAAATTAGTCTCTATCTCAATGTATCATTTACTCCTTACCCCCTCCTCCTGCATAAAAGCCAACATTTTCCGAGCCACCATCAGTTCTAAAGAAGGGTCACTTGACCAGAAACGTTAACTTTGATTTCTCTGCTTGGATGCTGCCAGACCTGCTGACAGTTTTCAGCAATATCTGTGTAAGAATCTCATTACTGCTGATCTCACCATATTTACCAACCAGCTTACAAGTACCCCTGTTGTTCAGGGCTGAGAACATTTAACCAGTCATTTTGCTTTGTGTTTTGAAATTTTTACAGCTCTGTTATATTTAGATAGCTTGTTCATTTTTTTTTGTTTCTGTCTAAAAATTCGGTGAAAGTTCATGGCAATAAATTAAAACCAACAGTCTATCAAGTCAGATTTATTTCTGGGATCTGACATTTCCACTAATAACATCAGCTGGGATCATAACAAATGCTGTATGACTCTTTTCAGGACAAAGCAGCCTCTACCGTTGACAAATAATGGTAACTGTGTGCGCCATCTACAAGACGCACTGCACAACACACCAAGAATCCTTTGATAGCACTTTCCAAACCCATGGCCTCTACCACCTAGAAGGACTAGGATAACACCATCTGTGTAACTATACTACATGGAAAAATGCAGTCATCTGTTTTATCCTCCACCTATGGGGCAAAATTGCCATGGATGGGGTGCAAAGATGCCAGTAGCAGGCACTTGATATTTTGGGGCCATATCCTCCTATTAAGAGGTCAGACGCACTAACATAAGCTTGACTGATGGCATCCCAAGGGAAAGAATAAGCCCCTTCCCCCAGTTTCTCATGTATGTCAAACTTTACTGGTAACATAATTTTAAAGGATCTTCCTTCATTCTCAGAGGTTCAAATCTCAATGTAAGTCTGAATGCCTAAATGAGACTCACTTCCATGTGGCAGCAAGGATCTCTGCGCAGGGTGCTTGTTGGTTTGTGGGCTACCCTGATATCGAATTTTATTCCAGAGGGGATGATGTTTATATGTTGATGGGTTTCTTCTAGTCTTGTGCATTTGATAATCACAAAGGTGTCATCTAAATAGAGGACCCAGAGTTTGGGTTGGATAGTGGGGAGCGCTGTCCATTCTAATCTTTGCTTTACTGCTTCTGCTATCAGTCCTGATATTGGGTATCCCTTTGGTGTTCCATTGATTTGCTCAGGAAATTCACAAAAAAGAAGAGAACAACAACTGACTACCCTCCTGTACATAATGGGGGAATGTAAGAACAACAGGAAACTCCAGACTAGCATATACAGAAAGACCGCACATACAGACCAGATACTTAATTACACCAGCAACCAACCCAACATCCAAAAACGGAGCTGAATCAGGACATTATTTAAATGAGCCACAACACATTGCAGCAACCCAGAATTGTGCAAAGCAGAATGGGAGCACTTATACGGTGTCTTAAAAGGAATGGGTACCCAAAAAGCACAATCCGCCATTATCCCTGCGCCAGACCACAGCAAGAAGACACAACATGGCCAGACACACCCGTCACCCTACCGTACATCAGGGACATAACGGAGATGACCACAAGACTACTCAGACCCCGAGGTGTCAAGGTAGCCCACAAACCAACAACCCCCTGCTACAGCTACTGACGAATTTAAAAGACCCTATACCCACACCAATAAAAGTTTTATAATATACAAAATACCATGCAAGGACTGTGAGAAACATTACATAGGCCAAACTGGAAGAAAACTAACAATAAGGATACACGAACACCAACCAGCCACCAAGAGATACAACCAATTCTCACCGATCTCAATACACGTGGACAAAGAAGGACACGAATCCAAAATAGCACAAGCCAAACAGAGGTATGCCAGGGAATTCCTGGAGGCCCAGCATTCCAACCGGAACTCCATCAACAAACATATTGAACTGGACCCGATATACAAACCACTGAAAAACAGAACTGGAAGTAATACCAACCACTCCAGCAAACCGAGGCATATAATTAACAAGTGGGACAGAACACCAATGCTTCACCGGAGGCATACTGACGATACTACCTAGCAGGGTGACGAAACGTCTGCAATCAAACACACCAGCTCAGCGAGCAAATCTGCAACCTCATCCACAACCCGAGCTACAAATCTTCTCAAAAACTTTAAGCTAGTGTTTTACTCACGTTCAGGTGTACATCATGTGTGTCACATATTAGATGATATGACATTTGACTCCTTTTCCAGTAGAGTATAGACATTAGACCGTTTTCTGCTATAGTGCAGGTAATACAGTTTTTACTATGTCAATCAACTTTGGAGTAATCATGAGGCACATTCGTTAACTTTTCATTGCTGTTCAAAATTGTCCATTCAAATAAAATAATCAAGCAACATATCAACTTGAAGAAGACAATGCCGCAATTTTCTTGCATTTGCTAGCTAGAATGGCCACAATGCATTACATAAAGGAGCTGTCTTTTAATGTTTATGCATAACATATTTCTGGGTATTTTTTAAATAAATGTGCATCTTAATTGACACACTCCTACTTACCTCTGGAGATCAGGGACCATTAAATTAAAAAAGAAATGTGGATTGACATCATCAGCAATGATCTGGTCCTAATGCAAATACCTTCATACATGCCTTCATAAAATGCATTGCAACAGGCACTGATGTTGATAAAATAATTAAGCTGATGTCTTTTCTGGAATGATATCAGAAATGAACATATATTTCAATAAGCATTGTGTTGATGTGGAAAGTAGTAATATAAGGATCATAATAGTCATGATATACTGAATAGTGTCTGATCAGGCTTTTATGTTGCTTCATATATTACTAAAATATGAGAAGCTTAATTATAATCCATGATGAGTTGTTCATTACCTTCCATTAAACTGAAAGGTCTAAAGCTAGTTTTATAGTTCAGTGCCTAAGGCTCCATCATCACTGTCAGCGTCAGGCAGGTATAAAGTAGTTCTCTTTCCTCCAAAGGTAAAATTGTGTGGGTCTTTTCTCCTTATTCTTTCATGGAATATGGGGATCACCATCAAGACCATCCTTAATTGCTCTTGAGCTAAGTCTCTTGCTTGGCCATTGTAGTTCAGAGTCACATGTAAGTCACACCATGTAAGGGCAGCAGCTACAAAAGAGGACGTTGGTGAACCAGAGGGGTATTTATGGTAATTGATGATAGTTGCCATAACCACTATTAATCAGACAAGTTTTCAGTTCCAGATTTTATTAATTGAATTTTAAATTCAATCAGTTGCTGCTGTGAGATTTGAACCCATGCCCTCAGAGTATTAGCTTAAGTTTCTGGATTTTCAGTCCAGTGACATTGTCACTATATTGCCTTCTTCCATGGATCTGGGATAGACCACAGCCAGACTCAAAGGTGAAGTGAGACTACTGCATGCAGAAGTCTTACGCACTTCACTTGGCATCAGGCTGTGTCCTATCTCTGGATAAAACTTCAAACATGAAAGTTTCTACTTCATACCATTTATTACCATCTGTGTAATACAAGATTTAACAACTTGTGTACATCTGCAGCCTTAGGCCTCAGAAAGGTCTAACACTTCACTGGCAATCTCATTCAGAAACTTTAATCCTCACAAACTCTGTAGCTCAAAGATATTACACCCTCATGGAAAAAAAACACATTATCATTGCCTTAATTAATCATTATCGATTAATTTAATCAAAGTGACTGGCTTATGAAAGCGTGAACCAATTAAAGTGAACTTAATTCACTTGTTAAGATAGCAACCATATCAATCATTCTTGCTAAAATATTTTAAAGTTACCAATGAGGAGACAGAAAATATCACAAAAACAACAAATTGAATCCCTTTCTCAAATACTTCAAGGAGACATCTTGTTTGTATCCAAGCCATATAAAGCTATAATTAATGAGCTAGCAAGTAGACTGGGCCTGAACAGTAAGGACCTTGGATTGATGGAAAGAGGTCCTCAGACCTTATCAACTGGCACAGTATGAACCATTGGCTGTGAATAATTCTTTACAGGAAGTCTGATGCTTGCCCAACACATCTCCGACACACTTAACTTTGAAAGATGTTAGTCCTCTAACTTACGTATTTAAGGGAGACTACCAATAGTTTTAAGCATATACCACTGATGTATATTTGAGCATGGATTGGCACCCTGGTCTACTTTATGTCTTTTTACGCTATGAATTGGGTGTAACACACATTAACTTCTATCGCAATATTTCTAACAAAATGAAGGTGCAAACAATTTACAAGTCACCAGAATAACAAAACTAATCTATAAATGTATCTATCGACTACTATAAATCTCCATGATAATATTTATCCCTCAAAAATTTCTTTGTCACCTTCCAATCTGTCAGATCGACACCAGAGTCTATATGTTTTTGGAAGTTGACCACCAATGCGTCTAGTATTTCCAGGATTGCTTCCTTCACTATTCTAAGATGTAGATTATCAGGCTCTGGTGATTTGTTAGACTTTAACCCCATTAATTTCTCTTGCACTGTTTTCTTACTAATACCGATTTTCTCCAGTTCTGCCCTCTCACTAGATCCTTGATTCCCTAACATTTCTGAGAGATAGGTTCAGTTCCTGTAGGAATTAATTAGCTGGTTGGACATTTACAAGAATCTAGCAAATTCCATGTTTATTTTCAATGTCAACCCTCAAATGACCAGATTTATTAGATTCACTTTCAGAGCCTGCATGTTGAAATGCAAACTCTCAGCCTTGAAGCTGTGTTACCAGACTACAAAATATATGTTATGATCTAGCTAGGGACCAGTAACTTTCATTTTAAAAGTTAAAACAAGTGTGATCCAGGAAACTTACCAAGACAAAAAGCTACAAGAATCCACAGTTTTGAACAAACAACAATAAAATTTATTATATAATATTGGAACAGAAATGCCATCTGGAAAATATGTACAACTTGTTCAAGAAATCCAGAATTAACATATGGTCAGTAAGGCTAATAAGCTGTATCAAACACTCCAGAGCACTCAACAAATAGCAAATGTGATCCAGACAGATCCCATGAAGTTCTCAGCAATTCCTCACAAATGTTATATATACAGTGCATCTCCAAATCTCATCAAGCTTCACAAGAGTTCATAATTCTTCATTTTTGTGATTCTGACCTTAAAACTCCCTCACAAGAGTCTCTCCGTCAAAGAATCTCTACTTCACAAACTATTCCTGTTCTGGTCAATCACGGTCCTTTTCTGGGTCTGTGCTCCCCCAAGCAGTCTCAAACTGCTCTTCAGTACTCATTCACAAGTACAGCAAACTTTGTTTTAACCAGCAGATTCTCAACTGACACTTGATATTCCTCAAATACTGCAATCTACTGCAAGTTTCGAGCATTTATGCTGTAAATAAAGTATAACGACGATGTGTATACACCCGGCATTACATTTCAATTCCTTCCTATGTGTTTTTATATTTATTTTAGGATGCATGTTGATGTTTTTACATAAATTTTTTGAGGAATGTTGATGTCTCAAAACTTCTCTTGGTCAGGGTTTACTGCAATTATGCGTACCTCTTGATTATCAGGAATATTTGATTAACAGGCACACTCCTCGCCCCATTGACGCTGGTTAATAAAACGTTTGCTGTATAACGCTTGCTCTTCACCTATAGTGAGCTCTACTCTTGGATTTTTTAATCTTGCTCAGTTGCAACCAGCAAACACTGTTTGTAGACATTTCAACCACCACTCTCATCTGTACTGATCTATTAGTGGCATATGGCTTCTTCTGACTCATCCAGCTCTCAGGACTTCCATGAACCTTCGATAAACAGAGATCTTCAGTTGCAGTAGAACCTCTCTCAATCCTCAGCACACAAAACCTATATAGTTTAGTTGCACAGTTAAGAAAGGTGCTCCCTAACATAGGGTCTCTGTCTTTGGCTGCTTGTCCAACTAGCCAACAATCTCACTGCCTCTCCCCTTTGAACTCAGAAAGAGCAAGAGCAAGAACTGGGGGTAGTCACCAGCACCTAAAAGAGTGTGAGACAGTGCAGAAACAAGATAACACAAGGTGAGGAGATGAGAGGAGAGTCTAAATGTACGGGAAAGTCAGGACCCAACTAAGAAGCTGCGATTAGGTAATGTGTTTCAAATCCATATTATAAAAATGAAAATTTCCAAACTAGCACAGGGAAATTAAGAATTTATAGCCACAGGAGAGAGGGCTGATTTTTGGATAGGGGCTGGGGATTTCTACTTTTGACTAATCTCCAGTCTATAATTATTAGTGTAAGAGTAAGGTTAAAGTAACTTAAGTTACAGTAGGTAAAGTAACTTCTCAAAGTAAGGGAAAAAGCCAGGAATTGCTGGAAAAACTCAGCAGGTCTGGTAGCATCTGTGTGGAGAACGCAGAATTAATGTTTCGAATCCGATGACTCTTCATCAGAGAACATCAGATCAAAATGTTAACTCTGCCTTATCCCCAAAGGTGCTGCCATTTCATCAGCAATTTCTGGCTTTGTTTCAGATCTCCAGTATCCACAGTTCTTAGTTTTATTCTCAGAGTAAGGAGCCACCTGTCAGAGATGAGCAGGACTATTTTCCTCTTTCAGAGGGTATGCAATCTGTAGAATTGTTTACACAGAGGGTTGTAGAGGCTGGGTGGTTAGGTATATTCAGGGCTGACATAAAGAGATTTTTAATCTCAGTAGGGGGATCAAGGATTTTGAGAATAATAAAGGAAAGTGGAGTTGAGGATTATCAGAAAGGAAATTTTTGGCCAGTTAGCCAAATGTCTGTTATTGGGAAAATGCTAGAGTCCATTATTAAGGAAGAAATAGCAGAACATTTTTTAAAAAAAAACTAACACAATCAAACAGTCAAAATGATATTGTGAAAGAGAAATCATGTTTGAAACAATTGCAAGAGTTCTTTAAGGATATAATTAGCAGAGTTGATATAGTGGAACCTATGGATGTCATGGATTTGGATTTCCAGAAGACTTTTAATGAAGTGCCGCTGAAAAGGTTATTTCACAAGCAAGAAACTCATGGTGTTGGGAGTAACATATTAGCATGGATTGAGGATTCGTTAAGGTACAGAAGACAGTCTTGGAATTAAAGGGTCATTTCGGGCTGAAAACAGATACCTAGTGCAGTGACACAGAATCAGACCTAGAGCATCTGTTATTTACTATTGGTAATAATGACTTGGAGGAGGGGGATCAATAAGGGGTGATCTTACTGATACAAGTTTCAACATATCAGAGGAACTCATTTAAAACTGAAATGCAAAGGACTTTTCTTCTCCCAGAGGGCAGTGAATGTCTGGAATTCTCTATTCAAGAATGTTGCGGAGACTAGTTCGTTGAAAGTATTTTTAAAAAGAGATAGATGGATTTTTGAAATATCGGGGAGCTCAGGGCCATAATGAATTGGCATAAAAGAGGAGTTGAGACCTGGGATAAATCAGCCATGATCTTGTTGAATGGTGGGGCAGGCACAGGGGTGTTGAATGGTCTTCTCCGGTTCCTATTATGTTCTTATGGGGAATTAATGCTTCGTAATACGTTAGAACTTCAGAGAGGCCCCAAAGTTTTCAGGGTACAACCAGAGACTATCCAGAGACTGGGAGATCTCGGTTAAAACTACTGGGAATCTGTTTCAAATTCATAACAAAGTAAATACATTCAGCTTCATGGATGCACATAGGTGTCATCATAGCCTTAAATTTTGAATTTCAAAAGATAAAATTATGGTACTTTCGCTCATGACAGGTTTAATGAATATGTACCTGTGTAGACAAAAAGATCCCAAGTTTAAAGCTTGGTTAGGACTGTCCATCCTAAGTTAAGGTACTGGAAAAATTGGCGCAGATGGCCTCAGCTTTTCAATATTAAGTAGGGCAAAATTAGTCCAAATTGCCACTCTTCGCTATTGGCCAAAAACTAAGTTCACCTACCCGGACAAATGAGAACTATTTTGGACTTTGTTATCATGGCTCAAATAAAGAAGGTCAAGTATTCTGCTGAGAATTATTGTCAGGATTTACATACAAGTAAAGGTGAGGTCCCATAGCCTTAAAACAGAGGCATATCCTGGTAAAGAATCAACTCTTTGGGAGAGGAAAGGATAATATTGTTAAGAACAAGAAAGAAAAAATGTTTTAAATTCCACTGTAAATCCCTTGACTGCCACTGAAGTTATGAAAGAACATGATGTCATTTAAAGAGAAGAAAAATCAAAAGAACCTGCTTGAGGAGTTCCAGTATTCTGATCAAAAGATGTAGGACATACCCTGAGTATTTTACACAATTGTAATAAATGCCTGTACACTGATTGTTGCAATTCATTTTAAAATTTGCACTTAAAGTCAGTATTTTGATGAGATTGCAAAAAACAAGCTTTGCAAGGTAATCAGAGCTGGATAGTCTTCTTCTCTGACTCCAATAATTTAAGCATATGGCTCATTAGTTCATCAACGGCGCTTTGGAGCAAATGAGTGTTGAGTCAGTTCCAAGTTTCCATCACTGTGCTGATCATCTTGTAAGCAACTTAGTTCTAAAGGCAGCCCACTGGCCTCGACTCCAGAGAATTGCCAGTTGTTGTTTTGTAGTCAGTTGACAGGGGTACATTTGATTCCCCACATATGGCATTTGGAATTCAACATAAGATGCATCCATTATCAATTCAACCACATCATATCCAATTGAATATTGGTTCAATCTGTTAGTGATGCCAAACTTCAGCAGCAGCATATCTTTGCTCTCTGCACTTCAGTAGTGGCATCAAATCCTGATTATGAGGCATAGATGTCTTGTTAGTTGAGTATTAGGTTTCAAATGCAGCCTTCAGGTCGTACTTGCATCAACTGTCTTTTCAAGCTTCAAATTTTCCTCATTAGTTATACAACAGACATCTATTTATAATGTAGTGTAAAAGTCTGTACAGGACAGCCTGTGATGTTCTCAAAATTTGAGTTCATTGACACATATGACGTTTTCTCAGCAGTAACTGTTTAACTCAGACCTTGAAGCAAAGGAAATTTTTAAGAGAGATATGCCCACCATCATTCCAAATTTTTTTCTTCAAGGCACAGAACACTAGCTTCATGCAAGACAGAGTTCTCACCTCCTACAAATTTCTGATTTTGCCATAAATTTAGCAACTCATTTGATCCTATTTCATCCCTATGTATCCAAAAGTCAGAAGCTCAAAATAAAATGGTTGTTCACATTTTTTTATTTTCTGCATGAGTTAATTTTGACTGGACGTACATTGATTTGTTCAATTATTCATTATCTCATTTCATTTCATACATTGTGACTTGCCTGATTATTGATTCATAATTACTTTAATCTAAGTAACATCAAGATCACTGCTTTGTCGACAAGCAATACAACGGTTTATATTTTCTTCCATTTGGTTGCCAGTTTACAAGCATAGCTGTAGTAGCGAACAGGGAAATTGAGAATAAATTTGAAGTACAACACCTGGTACCAACCACAACAACTTAGCAAAAACCATAGTCCTCCCAGTCAGTAAACATCTTCTCACAATGCATCTCTGCCCTGCTTCATATGAATCATGGCAGATTATTAATACTTGCTGCATGGCTACATTTCCCTTACTTACTACCATGTAGCCATTAGTAAGCAAGATGTTCTTCAGAGAACAAACATCGGGATCTCTTGTCTTGAACAAAAGAAACTTCATCTATGAATGGCAAAGAAACATAAATATTGTTAGTATTATTTAAAGTTGGTTTCCTTCACTTTTACAGTTTTCAGTAAGTTTTTCAAGCATTTTCAATGTTTCTCTCAACATGTTCTTCTAACTATAGCTAAATTATATCTCAAGAAGGTTGCCTTCATCAGTCAGAGCATTGAGGTGGGATGGCATTTTGCAGCTGTACAAGCATTGGTGAGGCCACTTTTAGAATACTGTGTTCAATTCTGGTCACCCAGCTATAGAAAAGATTTTATACTAGAAAGGGTACAGAAAAATTTACAAGGATGTTGCTGGGACTGGAGGGTTTGAGTTATAAGGAGAGGCTGAATAGGCTGGGACATTTTTCCCTGGAACATCAGAGGCTGAGGGGTGACCATATAGAGGTTTATAAAATCATGAGGGACATGGATAGGGTGAATAGCCAAGGTCTTTTCCCCAGAATTGGGGACACCAAAACTAGACGGCAAGGTGAGAGGGGAAAGATGTAAAAGGGACCTGAGGGGCATTTTTTTCACACAGAGGGTGGTGCATATATGGAACGAGCTGCCAGAGAAAGTGGTAAAGGAAGGTACAATTACAACATTTAAAAGGCATTGGGACAGGTACATGTATAGGAAAGGTTTAGAGGGATAAAAGTCAAATGCAGGTAAATGGGACTAGTTCAGTTTAGGAAACCTACTAGGCATGGACAAGTTGGAGTGAAAGATCTGTTTCTTTGCTGTATCACTGTATTAGCATAATCATAGAATCCCTACAGTGTGGAAGCTGGCCATTCAGCCCATCGAATCCACACCGACCCTCTGAAGAGCATCCCACCTAGACCCACCCTGCTACCCTATCCTTATAAACCTGAATTTCCCATGGCTAACTCACCTAGCCTGCACATCCCTCGACACTGTGGGCAAGTTCCCAGGGCCAACCCACCTAACCTGTACATCTTTGGACTATGGGAGGAAACCCACGCAGACACAGGGAGAATATGCAAACTCCACAGAGACAGCCACCCAAGGATAGAATCAAACCTTGGTCTTTGGCACTGTGATGCAGCAGTGCTAACCACTGAGCCATCATGCTGCCCCATAAAGGTCAAAGTTGGAACCCCTAACCCATTAAGGTAATTCAACTTTACATCACAATTACCCCTCAGGTTTACCAAAATGAAGGGCTAATATTTCCTTTAAATCCGTAGCCAAAAGTCATATCAATATTAACTGTAACAACAGCCAACAAACTGAACAAAAGCAAGGGGCTGCAACATTATCAAAAGATTTTTGTGCTTTCACTTTATCTATCATTCACCCCAGAATGCTATACACCAACTGTGTTAACCAGCACCTTACGAGCTAGCATTCTCGATAAACTGGCAAAAATTGTACACCTCGAATTTTAAACAATTTGGTTACAAACTGGGCTTTGGATAACACTGGGATCTCCCTAGAGTTGCCCCTGGTTGGAGAAGGAAGAGAAGACTACGAGAATTGATTCCAAGCTGTACTGCAACATTTAGCCCCTGATATCCATACCTCTCATCTACTGATGCATGCAAACCCTTCACTATGATTCTTGGCACTGCTTCTGAAAGCTTTGCTTCCCTTGTGAAGCAATAACTGAGTTGTATCAGCTGTCAGATAATTGCAAGCATGGCTTTTAAAGGAGACATTCAACTAACTAAGATTCGAGACAATTGCCAAGTGACTCCTGCCTGCGCAGTATAATTTTGGCAATCTACTTAATTCAGTTATCTGGCTGGTATGTCATTCTTATCCACAATTTGTGGAACTGCCATGAGTAGATTATCCTACTACTTCTTCATGTTACACTATTTATTTCCAAATTATTGCACATGCATCTCTCCTCCTTGTTGTAGAAACATTTGGCTGATGACTTTGTCACTGGTCCTAATTATAACACTGAGCCAGCATTAAGTGTGTAGCCCATAGTTGAAACACTCCTATTTATTTTCACGGTGATGAAACCAACAGCACTTTAATTCCCAATCCATATTTAAGGTTGTCCCCACCTAACCGCTCTCCAACCCTGTTCCTGTCAGAATAATCTCAGGGAGTGGTGAAAACTCATCTGCTGATACCAAATACATGATGTGGAGGTGTGTGGCTTCTCACCAAATACAAGGTGAGCTGACATAGCCATCTCTATGGGCCTCAGCTATTCTGACACAGTGGAAGATTGTAGAATTTGAATTCAATAAAATTTGGATTTAAAAGTCTAATGATGACTCTGAAAGCATTTTTTTAAATCATTTAAACACATCTGGTTTATTAATGTCCACTAGAAAAGGAAATCTGCTGTCAATACTTAATGTGGCCGACATGTAATTCCACAACAACGGCCTAACAAGCCATTCAGTTGCTGTAGAGTCTTAAAAAGGGAATGAAATCAATGGATATCCAAGCATTAATTTCGGCACAAAAAATGACAATGGCAAAACCAAAGCCCTGTTGACCCTGTAAAGTCCTCCTTACTAAATGGGAGCTAGTGTCAAACTTGGGGGAGCTGTTTCACAGACTAGTCAAGCAACAGCATAGTGTAGTCATTCTCACAGAATCACACTTCACAGACAATGTCCCAGACAACACCATCACCATCCCTGGACACATCCTGTCTCAGCAGCAAGACAGACCGAGCAGAGATGGTGACACAGTAGTATATAGACAGGAGGATGTTGCCCTGGGAGACCCAAACATTGAGTCTGGACACCTTACAATCTCGTGTCATCAGGTGAAGTAAAGCCAATGAAACCTCTTGCTGATTACCACGTCTGGTGTCCCTTAGCTAATGAATCAGTGCTCCTCCATGTTGAACAATACTTTGAGGAAGCACTGAGAGTGTCAAGTGTGCAGATTGTACTCTGTGCGGGGGGAAGGGTGTAGGTTTAATGTCCATCACTAAGATCAGGTCAGCAGCATCACTACTGCCCAAATTGGTTGAGTCCTACGGAACATAACTGGTAGACTGGGTCTGCGGCAGGTGCTGAGGGAACCAATAAGAGGGAAAAACATACTTGACCTCATCCTCATCAATCTGCCTACTGCATTTGTACCTGTCTGTGACAATATCTCTGGAGAGAAATTAGAGTTAACATTTCATTCCGAGGAAGGGTCACTCAACCTAAAATGTTAGCTCTGACCTCCACTATGGTATGCTCAATGTGCTAAATGAAATCAACTTTGAACAAATCTAGCAACTCAAGTTTGGTCATCCACAAGGCACTGTGGGGCATCAGCATCAAAACAATTATATTTCAAAGACAATCTCAACCTCAGGGCCTGGCATATCCCACACTCTACTATTTATCTTCAAATTTGGGATCAGCCCGAGTTCAACAAAATGTGCTCAGAAATCAGAAACACCAGGTTATACTCCCCTGATGAAGGGGCTGTGCTCCAAAAGCTTGTGATTTCAAATAAACCTGTTGGACTATAAGCTGATGTTGTCTAATTTCTGAGCTTGCCCACCCCAGTCCAAATGCAGCACCTCCATATCATGAATAAAATGTGTGGGAGGATGCCAGAAGCACCGGACATAAATATAAATTAGATATGAATTTGGTAAAGCAAAAAATCAGGACTATTTATGTGCCAAACAGCATAAGCACATAGTGATTGACAGGGGTAAGCAGTCTTTGAACAAAAGGATCAGAGCTAAGCTCTGCAGCGAGCTCAGCGCATCGGCACAAAAGAGAAGGCTGAAACATTTCCAACAGCCTTCAGCCACATGTACCGAGTGGATGATCCATTTCAGTCTCCTTCAGAGGTCTTCAGTCTCACAAATGTCAGTCTTTAGCTAATTAGTTCATTCCATGTAACATCAAGAAATATCTGGGGACTTCGAATATTGCAAAGTTTATGGGCCTTGACAATTCTAGCAATGGTACTGTGCTCACATGGACCTGGACTTGCCATGCCTCTAGTCAAACTGGTCCAGCTAAGCATTGGCATTTACTGAACAATATGGAAAATTGCCCCAAGTATGTCCTATACACAAAATGTAAGACAAATCCAACGCAGCGAATTACTGTCCTATCAGTCTACTCTCAATCATCAGGCAAGTGATGGAAGGTGTCATCAATGCTGCTATCAAGCAGCACTTGCTTTATAATAACCTGCTGGTTAATGCTCAGTGTGGGTTCTGCCAGGTCCAATCAGTAAATAAACTCATCATAACCTCAGTACAAAGATGGACAAAAGAGCTAAATTCCAGAGGTGAGGTGACAATGTCTGGCTTTGACATAAAGGTCACCTTCAACCAAGTGTGGCATCAGAGAGTCCTAGCAAAACTGGGGTCAATGAAATCAGGTGGTAAATTCTCTCCTGATAGGAGTTATACCTGGCCATAAGGAGGGTGGTTGTGGTCAGTCAACTCAGCTCCAGGACATCTCTGCACAAGTTCTTCAGCGTAGTGTCCTAGGTTGTACATCCAACCATAGTCAACTGCTTCATCACAAGATCAAATGTGAGGATACTCATTGATGATTGCATCGTGATTGGCAACATTCACAGTACTTCAGATACCAAAGACGCGTGTGTCCAAATGTAGCAAGACCTGTACCATATCTAATTTTGGGCTAACATGTGGCAAATAAAATTCTTTCCACTCAAGTGCCCGGCAATAACTATCTCAAACAAGAGAGAATCTAACCACCAACCTTTGACATTCACACAGAATTGCACTGACCATTTTAGTTGCAGCAACAATAAATTTTCCTTGCAGTGCTGTCGCCCAATCGGGCTATCTTTGGATGGCATGACAGCCTCCAGAGGCCTGCATATATTGCAGCAATTCAAAGAAGTCCCTGTGAATTGTACTTATTAAGACAGATGCAGCTTAACAACTTGTCTAGAATTTTCCTTTAGGAGGGTCTTCATGCTGCTTAGAACAATGTTCAAAATGCATTGCACATCCTTGGCTGTGGATGCAGTTGAATTTGATATACAGTACTTGACATGCATGTGTACATATGTGAGGTGCAGATATACACAAAATATTCTGCTCTCTGCTTCAACACCACTTATTATAAATTATAGAAAGGAAATAACAAAGCAAGAAGCCTCCATCAATATATAGTGTTTGTCTATAGTAAACCTATACAATTGCATTATAAACATTCCTCTACCCATTTAATTGTTCCACATGAAGATGAACATGTCGAGGAAGCAAGTTCAAAAAGGTTAGACTTTTTTTATTCTATTCAGGAGAGTCCAGTCCTTAATGATTTCTTTTATAAAAAGGTATTGATTTTGAATATATCTTCATTACTTCCAAATGGAGTACAGAGGCAGTGAACTGAGCTTTAGTTTTGTTACTGAGCCTTACATGGAATGGGCATTGTTGTACTACCCTGTGTTGAAAAGCAACCTCAGATTGCTTGACCTCAGATACAATGTTTTTCTAAGTTTACAGGGAATGCTAATTAAAAATGTTGTAACATAAAATATGTGCACTTTTGGTAATGAATATGAAAATTTTCAGAGAGTTCAGTAAATAAAATAGAAACTGGCATAAATATACAGAAATGTGATGAGTATCTGCCCCAAAAAGATATGCCACAGTTTTGGGAGTAGTCCTTTCAGTATTCATGGTCTTTTAATCCTGTTTGTATGAATTCATTAGAATTTTAATTTCAGAATTCTGTGAGATTGCTGCAGAATTGACATTCTCCAAAAGCTATTAACGTTTTTAGTTCCTGATGATCCTGAAATTGCTTCTAACACTAGAAATGATCAAATGCATTAATTTAGAATTGACTTAATTCAATCTCCAACAACTGCTGAATAAACTAAAATATTGCCTTTTTACACCCCACCAAAATCCCAAAATAGTTAATGTGTCAACCAGAATTTATTTTTCATTTGAGCATTTATGCTCCTTGTGTGAAAGGATGTGCTTTGGATGTATTGGACTATTTCTGCCACTCAATGCCCTGAGAATGCATCAGACACTCCTAAGTCTGCCAAAAGTATAAATCAGATGCAAAGTAGAGTGTCACAGACAATGCCTAGTTTTCAAACTCGTGACAACGCCCTTCTGCCACAGTGTTCATGGTCCGTTCTCCACACTGTCTGTCGTTACGGCCTCTCTGAGGCCGTAATTCAGCACTTTAAGCTGAATTCCAACCTAATTATAAAAGTGTGAAAATAAATAATTAGCAAAATTCTGCAATGTCATTCTGATTGTAGAAGTTGCTTTAGTCTGGATGCTATTTTTGTAGCACTTCCTTGCGTGGTTTGCCTTTTGTAATATAACAGAGTGAGGGGTAGGAAAATATCTGGCATTTCATCTCTTCCAAGGGTTGCTCACTAAGACAAGACTACCCTTGTAGCATCATCTTGCAAGCCATCTGATTAGTGTCAAGGCATTCGAGCCATATTAAGAATATTAATTATTTAGGTATGTGCTTTACTGCATTATTTTAAAATTATTCTTTCATAACTAATGAATGTCCATTCGCAAGTTAAGTGCCTTGGAGGAGCTGAGTGCATATAGATTTCACTTTATAAGAATTTCTATTTTATTTTATAAATTTTGATGGTGCCAAAGGTACAAAATTTCAGGCTGCTTTAAGCTTTGTTGTCAGTCTAGAATCCTAAATGAGGCTTGTCAATTCAGTTATCCTTTCATGTGATTTCCTTGAACTGCCTAAATAATGTAAGTATTAAATTTTAAAAAAGGTGGGTATGCAGAAAGGCCAACAAAATTGATGTTTGCTTTGAATGCCTCGGAATAACGTTCAAGTTGTAGCTCGGCTTTTGAAACTTCTTGAAACCATTTGCTGATGATGTTATCGAGGCAATTGGAGGAATGTTTTCAATATTTGTTTTAGTGTTTCTGCTCCTATGAGTTATTTCTTGTAGATGCAGATAATGACATTATAAATCTTACTCTCAGGCAATTACTAAATGCTGGCACAGCCTATTCCCCACTGGGTGATAGTTTCAGCCTGTCTACATATTACAGCTACACTTGCCTTGGTCATTAAGAACCAATCTTGGATTTATGGCAAGTCCTTAAAGTTCACAGCACTTTAATAATAAAAAACAAAGAAGGAATAGTGGGCAGGTGGTTACAATAGGATGTAACAATGAGCATCATTCTTGGTTCCAGCGGGACTGACTGTAATATGTTTAGAAAATTGTTGCACATGAATCTAAAGACCCATTTACAAAGACATCACAAGTAAATTTGAATTGACTTTAGCCAAATTATCTGACTTTAGTTCAGATGCTTCTGCCGTTTCTTTGGGAGGTGGGCTAACCCATGGGATGATGGAATCTAATTTAACAGGATGACAAATGTACTGAATGCCTGCATTGCTATGACCCACACTGTGCACCTAAGCAGAGTGCATTTTGGGATATGCTGGCTCTCTTCTTTTTTACAGCTGTTTGCCCATTTGCACAGGTAGATCCAGAAATAACAGAAGTAGTACTCCATTAAGACATTCCTTGTAAAGTACATTTAATTCAGCCTGAATCCAAATTAGCCTGGACTGCATCATTTAGATACTGTAGTTTAACATAAATGATTCATTTTAATTTATTCTAAATAAAATCTGTCTCTGTAAATGATGCTGAAAGGAATGCTCTGAGCATGCCATCCAAAGGATGTGTGTCAGCAGATATTGATGCACAAAGATTAAGAATGCACACAAGGAGAACAGCACTGCAAATTGCTTGATACCAGTGTTAAAAGTTATTTGCCTGGAGAATCTTCTTTGATAGATGCATGGCATAATTTTTTTAAATGATTACAATCAGACTTCTATTCTGTCTTTCCCTTGCCAGTAATACTAAACAATTTGTTATGAAATAGATTTGGATGTTGGTGATCTTCCTGTTAACTGTAATGCTGATTGACACCCAAACATCTTCAAATACATTGTGTGAGAAATTAGGAACAAAACATTTTACTGCTTGGATCCACTCTCAGATTATAAAGTAATCATGTTCAATTCTGCTTATCCTTGTGTTTAGAAACTTGCCAAAACTCAACATGAATTTCTTTCCATTTACTATCATCCTGTCATTAAGGTAAAAGAATGAACTCACAGTTATATAGCGCATTTTATGACCACTTTATATCATGGTCAACTAAATGTGTTTGAAGTACTTTTCATTTGTTCATGAGAAGTGGGGATTTTGACAACAGTACTATTTATTACCATTTTTAATTGTCTTTGAGAAGGTAGTGAACCATCTTTGTGTATCACTGCAGTCCATGCAGTTAGGTACATCAGCACTTGGAAGTGAGTTCCAGGATTTTGTTCCAGCAGTGATGAAGAAAAGGTGATGTATTTTTAAGTCAGAACCGTGTGTGTACGTGCAGGTCATGGTGTTCACCTTTCATGTGGAGAAGTTCATAAATTTAGAAGCTGCTGTCACAGGAGCTTGTTGAGTTGCTCAAATGTAGCATGGAAATTGTGTGTGCAGGAGCCATTATTCATCAATGGTAGAGGAAGTGAATGTGGGAGGTGCGTATTGATGGAGTGTAAATCAAGTGGGGTCCTTTAACACTTGGATGGTGTTAAACCTCTTGAAAGGTGTGCAGCTGTACACATCTAGGCAGGTGGAGAGCATTCTTCACACTCCTGACCTGTCTCTTATTGATGGTGGATAGACCTTTTGAAGATAAGAGAGGAGTTATTTATCTTAGAATTCCTGTCTCTACCCTGCACTCATGGCTATTACATCTATGTGGATGGTCGAGATAAGTTTCTGATTAATGATGACCACTGGAAGGTAAGAGTGTGGGATCAAGTGACAGCAATGCCATTGAATGTCAAAGGGTCTCATATTGGAGATTTGTGTAACAGAAATGTTGTTTGCCACACATCAGACAAAGCTTCTATGTTGTCCCAGTCTCACTACATGTGGAGACTGTTCAATTTAGCATCAGAGAATTTACAAAGGGGGCTGAAGTTTCTGCAATCATCAGCAAACATTTTCACTTCTGATCTGTAATGGAGAGATCAAGGTTATTGATGAAGCAACTAAAGAGGATTGGACCTAGGACACTACCCTGAGGAATGCAGGCTCTTAGGGACACCATTATACTGTCTCTACCTATGAGCCAGGAGGCCTGAGTTCAAGTCCCACCTGCTGCAGAGGTTTGTAGTAACATCTCTGAACAGATTGATCAGAAAATCCCCATGCTGAAGAATTCCTGCAGTAATGTCCTGGTGCTGAGGCCATTACAGTCCAACAAGCACAGATAACTAATTCATTATTAGTAACTTTTAAATATATTTTTGAAGGAATTGCACATTCACAGATCGTTAATGATTTGATTATTTATTATTCTTTAACTATAAATCGTGAATGGACTTAAAATTTACAGTTGGAGTAACAGCAGTCTCTCAGTTTCTCCATTTTCCTGATTAATTATATAATGATGCTAGGAGACTCAGGCTCATGAGATCCACAAATGATATGTTCCTCATTGAGATGACATCATGTCATCTACAATGATGTTCACATTGAGTTTATCTGTTGTTTGGGAAGAATATGTTCATAGAAACTGACACTTAATTTAGTATCAATAATTCATTGCTTGTCAACAAGAATTTACTGTTTCAAAACTGGTCACACAGGAAATCAATACATACAACAAAATAAGAAACCTCTTACAAACTTTAAAGTCATTGCAGGACTAAAGTCAATGCCCACAACTGGGTGGGGTATGTTCAGGCCGATGGGTAAATGGCTAAAAATGTGAAACAGGGATAAAATCTGCTCTACCCTGCGTATTTCTAGTTTTAATAGAGACAGGATTAAGCCCAGGGAGGCAAAGCCCTTGCTTTTCCTGATACAGATTAATGATCTGGATCTTGGTGTGCAAGAGAAAATTTCAAAGTTTGCAAATGACGCTAAACTTGGAAGAATTATAAATAATGAGGGGGACAGTGTAGAACTTCAGAAAAAATTGAAATGTTGGTGAAATGGGTGGATAGGTGATGGATGAGTACTGATGCGGGGAAGTGTGAGGTGAAGCACTTTGGTCAGAAGAATATTGAAAGGTAATATAAAATAGGGGGCACAATTCTATAGGGGGTGCAGGAGCAGAGGAATCTGGGTATATATGTGCACAATCAAGGTGGCAGAACATATTTAGGAAGCAGTTTATAAAGCGCACAGTGTTCATGGCTTCATTAATAGGGCATAGAGTGCAAGTGTAAGGAGGCAATGTTGAACTTGTACAAGACACTCATTAGACCTCAGCTGGAGTACTGTGTGCTGCTGTGGCCACCATTAAAGGAAAGATGTCAATGCATTGGAGAAAGTGCAGTAGTCATGTATGAGAACAGTTCTATGAAATCGAAGCTTCAGCTATGAGGAAGATCGAAGGAGTTGGGACTGTTCCCCTTGCAGAAAATATGGCTGAGAGGAGATTTGATAGAGACTTTCAAAGTCATGAGCAGGCTGTACAAAGTAGATAGGGAGAAGCTGTTCCCACTCATAAAAGAGAAAAAGAACGCGAGGGCATAAAGTCATATGAAAATGAAGCAAGGGTGATGTGAGAAAAATAATTCACACAGTGAGATCTTACGGTTTAAAATGCACTACATGGAAATGTGGTGGAGATAGGTTCAACTGAGGCATTCAAGAGGACATTGGATGATAATTTGGATCTTAACAGTGGGGAGCATGGTAAGTGATTGGCACTAGGTAATAGAACCAGTGCTAGTACAATGGGCCAATTGGCCTCCTTCTGCATTGCAACAAGTCTGTGAAATCCATTCTCAGAAGGCAGATGGTGATTTACTTCATTGCTCAAAAACAGGTTGCTTGTCTTAATTTTAGCAGTTATTTTGTTGTGGGTTTCCCTGACCTTGGAAAATCCAGCGAATAAGGTGAGAGAGCTGAATCTCTGAGACAAATGCTTTTTCCGCAACAATTGTGAGTCAGAAAGAGGAGACTTGTTTCCTGCAGACCAAGCAAGTAACTCAGTACAGCAGCCCAGACCCCACAACCTGTCTGCTCACCCACACTAAGATGATCTCCATGTCACCATCTCCTGCCCTCATCCACTGTCTTTCTTGCCCCACGACATTTGCTGTCTTCAATTATAAGTGAACCTCACCTGATCATAACCTTCTCCTCCATCATATCTCCCACCAGCCCACTAGGCCTACTTGCTCTCTGCTTTACTAACCGTCAACACCGTAGGTCGTCCTTACATACAGGCAGCCTGTTTGTCAACCCCACAGGCTATATAGAGAATAGCTAATGAAAAAAAACTTGTAAGAGAGATTCCTGTAATTCAAAACTACAGGTCATTTGGAAAACCTATACTCCTGGGATTCCCATTCCTAGGTTATCCAGCTCCCACATGGAATGTGTTTTGGAAGGAAGTTGGAGTGCTACATTTATAATTTTCCATGCGATTTCAATGTTAGTGATATGGTATACTTCAGTAAAGTACGTTGGAATGTCAGGGAATAAAAGATAGAAGGTACTTAATGTTGCTCAATTTTTTTGCTCCCTCCAAAAAAGGAGTAAAACATTCCTTAAAAGAAAGGGCACCAAGAAAATATACCGGGATAATTTTGATGTGAAGTAGAAAATGGATTTAAATGTGGAAAGTGAAAGGGAGCTGAATGTGAACACAATTCATTTGTTCTTGTAATCCAGATCCAATGCTTTTAACTCAAGGTGCATTCAAATTATTTTATGTAACTCCCCCAGAGAGGAAGGTACCAATTTAAATCATTGTTCAAATGTTAATCACTCTGTTCGCATGGTATTTCAACTGACATTCGAATTTAATGAAGCATGCATGGGCTTCTGGAGTTTTCTGGATCACCAGTGGAAACCAAGCAAGAGCACAATAGCTATTCATCGAGTTCATTAAAAGTCAGACAAATACTGCGAAAAATGCACAGCAATCTCAGCTGTTGCCTTACCTACCACTGAGAAAAGGATTGGTCACCGTACTTGTGCCTAGAGGATCATTTCTTCAATTGAGATTGGCCAGGAGTCCACCAGGTTCACATCAATCTCCTGGTGATTATTAAAAGCAATTCAGGAAAGTTTAAAAAAATAATTCTATGATTCTGTCATTCATATGGAAGCTCTGAGCACCCAGCCACTGTCCATTCATTAACAGTGATGATTGAAATTGCAGCAGATGCACAGGAACACCTTAATGATGTAAAATATAAAATGATGTGACTGAACTTGCATGAAACATTGATAAACCTCACTGCACTGTTTCTCTTCCCACTACCACTGCCTGAACCTCAACTTTAAGAGGGGACAGAGACCAGACAGAACTGAATAGGTAATTAAAGGAGACAGTAATGAAGCAAAGGGCAATGGCTGATAATCCTAAGCCTCAAGGTTGTCATCATTGGTAAGTGCTCACTAATGAGTGACTTTAAGACCCGAGGTAACAGCAAGCACTGCTGGGTACTTTACTGCTGGGCTAGAAAGTTGCCTTGATTGAAAAGAGTTAAAGGTCTAGAAATAGTTTATGTTCAACCAGAGTTGACAACCTACAATACCTGTATGGCGAGATCTAGAAGCTGGCACTCAGCTTCCTCGGCCTTTCAGGAGGAGAGTTTCCTCAGGCTGAGGTAGTCACATCAGGTAGTAACCAAGGAAAAGAGGTTACCTCACTTTAAGGAATTTAGTCTAAATCTTTCAAACCAGAAGTTTTTGGTTAAAAACCTGAAGGGGTTATTTGAAGCTAAGAAAGTTTAAGCTAGTTGTATGAAGGCTCCAGGAAGAGGTTATCAGATTCTCAAGACGGGCCATTGAAGCCACGGTTAAATTAAGCCTTATAAATGTGAAATAGAAGGGAAATTTCTCAATTTAAGTCCTGTAAAGGAAGGTTTTATTTGGGATTGTATTTTATTGTGTGTTTTAAAACTACGAAATCATTATAATATTCAAATATTTTTATTTATTCTACTTTATTCTAGTTTATTTTATATAATAAAGTTTTGTTTTATGATTAAACACAAACATGCAGCATTGCCTATTTGTGTTTCAGTCAAAGACCTCCTCATTAAAACATAATATAATCTATCAGGCCAGGGTCTGGAGTGAAGCCAGATAAGGATGGCAGAATTAGTTCCCTAGAGGGTATTAGTGAATGCAGATGGATTTTTCATGACCATCAATGGTACTTTCATAGTCAACAGTAACAAAACTAACTTCTTCCATTTAAATTCCACCACAACATTAACCTGCACTTCTAGATTATCAGGGCGATATTCCCTTCTATTCATGAGGGGAAGGTTAACAATGCTCCCTCTGATTTTGTTTGCCGGGCACAGACAGCTTGTTGCATTGAACAACCTAAAATAGAAACAGGACATGCTGAAAACAATAAGCAAGTAAAGCAGAATCCACGGAGAGAGAAACCAGGTTAATAGTTCAGGTCAATGGCCTTTTATCAGAGTCTTGATTAAATAAATTTTTACAGAGCTGAGGAGGAATTTCTTCTCACAAATGCTGGTAACTCTGTGGAATTCATTACGGCAGAGGTATATAGAGATTGTGTTATTAGACATATTCAAGGTTGAGATAGACAGATTTTTAATCAGTAAGGATTCAAAGGTTAGGTAGAAAAGGCAGAAAAGTGGAGGGAAGGATTGTCAGATAAGCCATGATCTCATTGATTGACACTGCAGGTCAGATGGGCTGAATGGTTTACTTCCGCCCCTATACCTTATAATCTTGACAACTGCTTCCTTTCATATACATTCAGGCTGCTACTGATGTTCATAGATTGCCTTTGCATTCACCTCACACGATGGCACTTGACCTTTTTCTTAACATAGAATCATAGAATCCCTTCAGTGTGGAAGCAGGCCATTTGGCCCACACCGACCCTACGAAGAGCATCCCACCCAGACCCACCCCCTATTCCTGTAACCCTGCACTCCCCATGGCTAATCCAGCTAGCCTGCACTTCCATGGACACTATGGGGCAATTTAGAATGGCCAATCCACTTAAACTACACATCTTTGAACTGTGGGAGAAAACCAGAGCACCTGGAGGAAACCGACACAGTAACAGAGAAAATGTGCTAACTCCACACAGACAGACACCCAAGGGTAGAATATTTCCATCCTCCAATATTTTCTGAGAAGGCCTCAGCCTAAGCCTGAATTTTTGCATAAACAGAATGGCTCTCATCTGCACAAAATTGTCACTAGATTCCGGAATCTGGAAGTCCTGCCTTAAATCCATCTTCCACCATTTTTACAGGAAAGATATTGGGTAGGTTTAAATTGTACATGCTTGTCTCTCATAAGCAGCTGCCCACACTAACTTTAATGCTTTGCTTTAGTGGGGTAGATGTCTAAAACCCAAAATGTACGGATTGGACCTTGTAGGAGGAGTTCTGAATCTTGTGGCTGTGCTTGTAAAGGCAGGCTACTGTCCTGGAGAAGTGATATATCCCAATGGATATAGTCCAAGGGGAAATTTGGGAGATGCCCTTTGGAAGAGATCAAGTATTCATGGGATTATTAACACAACACATGAATGTGCGTAAGACATACATAAAATTATTTAAATTGTCAATAAACTGTCAATGTTATTAAAGAACTGTTGAGATAAACAAACTGTCAAAAAATAAATTTATCACTACTTTCAAAGCTGAATGGGTAGCACAGTAGCTCGGTGGTTAGCGCTGCTGCTTCACAATGCCAGGGACCTGTGTTCAATTCTAGCCTTGGGCGACTGCCTGTGTGCAGTTTGCACGTTCTCTCTGTGTCTGTGTGGGTCTCCTCTGGGTGTTCCAGTTTCCTCCCACAGTCCAAAGATGTGCAGGTTAGGTGGATTAGCCATGCTAAATTGTCCAGGGATTAGCCATGGGAAAAATGCAAGGACAGGGAAGGGGTGTCTGTGGGATACTCTTTGGAGGGGCAGTGTGGACCAAATGGCCTGCTTCCACACAGTAGAGATTCTATGATTTAGCTTTAGCAGGCTTTCACTTATTAGAGTAAAAAACATCAGTACTTACTGTTGACAAAAGCCTGAGGATTATATATTTTTGCATTTGTATTGGTGACAGATTTTACAACCTAACATTATCACAGTGGGGTGTTTGCTAAGTAAACAGATTGATTGACAGCATCAAATGGCAATAAAATCAAAATATTTCTTTAGCACAACATTGTGGGCTGAAGGGCTCGTTCCTGTGCTACAATGATATATATTCTATGCTTGTTTACATAAGGGAAAAAATACGTACTTTAGTGAAATGTTTATTTTCATGAGAGAAGGGATTAAGGACTTGAGTAACATCTTTTATTTTGTAAGAGATTAGTTGAAAGAATTTCCATATATTGATTTATTTCCAAATAAAACAGTGTGTTTTATTTAGAGACATCATCAACAGGCATATTATTTTATGTCAATGTAGCTCCTGAGGTATGCCCATGGTTTATAATAGGTCAGTTGGCATGGAGGGATAAGGGCAAAGGACGGTGCATAGGAGGTTTGAGTTGGAATTGGTTGAAATTAAGCTAATACAGGGACTATAATGCACTGCCAAATTGAGTAGGGTCATGGGTATTGGGTAGAGAGGCAAGGAAGCTATAAGGGGCCTCACAATTTAATTTGGCCTCAGCACCCAGTAGCCTTTGCTCTCATTTCATGGTCAGACGGCAACCTAGCACACTAATCTGATTTTCTATAGCACTTTATCACGAGTCAGGTTTGCAGAGCCAGAAAATGTCCTGGGTCTAATCTCTTGATATTTGAACAAAAGTCTAGGTAAGTCTTTGGGACTGAACTCAGATTCCAGTGATAAATTGTGAGGGTCATTCTCCCGCACTAAAAATCTGATCATAGTTTGTCTTTTTAGCAGTTACAAGCATATCTAGGGCCCAGTCAAATAATCTACTCCTCTCAATCTTCATTTAGCCATTCTTTGCATACGTTGAATGCTACACAGCTGCATTATTGATCCTTTTGGCAACCCCACCAGTTTGATGGCTCATTAGCAGTTTAAGCAGCATTACAAGTGTGCTGTGATTGGCTGCTAGTTTTTCATTATCACTGACAAATTACATTCTAGGAATGTCCTCATTTTGAAAGTGTTCATGGCAGGTCAACATTACTGTAAAATGCAGGCACTTCATTTTTGTTGTGAAGAACAGAGAGAATATGGTCCTTTATTTTTAGAAAGTCATTTCCTAAATTTCAGGACAAATAAATTTAGATGGTTTTCACGACCAGCTTCTTTATGCTTTCAAATACAGAATAATATCCTAATTATTATTATAAAGCAGTATTCATGTCACATTTTTGATGTCTCTGCCCTGCCTCCTATTGTTATACTTACAGCACTGGCTGTTCTAAGGTATTACCATTCAATCACATTAGTCCATTGCTTTTTTTACAGACTTACCTCTCATAATGGAATTCCTTTTACAAGGTTACACATACTACTAAGCTTACAGTTCTTATTGGATAGAGTCAGGTTATGCCTTACATTTATTTTTGCATCAATCTGGTAAAATGACAGTGAGCTAGAGGTAATAATTGAGATCTTGGGAAATATTCCATTATCCTTGAAAACACACATGGGTTTGTGCATCAATAAGTGAGCATTGCTGGGCAGGGGTACCAAAACAAAACAGTTTATTCACAAAGCAATGATTAGCTATATCTGCCACATTAACATGACAAAAGAATATCGTAAAAGTATGTCTTACAGTGTAATATTCCAAAACTAATAATAAAAAAGAAAAATCTGACAGATGTTTGAAATCTGAAAAAAAAAATTGAAAATGCTGGAAATGATCAACAGGTCTGGTAGCTTCAGTTGAGAGTGATATTTCAGTTCAATAACCTTTCTATTGAGCTGGGTAAAGTTGCAAATGCAATCAGCCTTAACTAAGTGAAAATGAGAGGATGGATATAAAGAACGAAGATGAAAATCTTTGGTACGTTGAAACACAGAAGAGGTCAAAGTGACAAATGATTTAATTAACTGAGAGATTTTTTTAAAAATGTCCTCACACCTTGGTCCCTGTAACGACTCTGTTCCATTCTCTAAGTTTTTCTATCTCCGTCTCATCTGTTCTGATGATGCCACATATCACAGGGGGGTCCTTAGAAATGTTCAACATTTTCCTTAACCAAGGATTCCTGGCTGCTGTGGTTAATAATGCTCTTAGCTGTATACAATGCATTTCCTGCATTTCAGCCCTCACTCCTTCCCTTCCTTTATATAACAATGATAGCGACCCCCAGTCATCATTTACTACCCCACCAGCAACAACATCCAAAGGATCATAAGCCACCATTTCTGCCATCTCCAGCAGGATGCCACTATCAGATACATATTCCTCTGCCTTCCCTTGTCGGTCTTCCATGGGGACCATTCTCACTGGGACACCCTGGCCCACTCCTTCCCCCCTCCCAGCACCTCCCAGCACCCTCATGGCCCCTTTCCCTGCAATCGCAGAAGTGTAACACCTGCCCATTTGCTTCCTTCCCTCTCATTATCCAAAGCCCCAAACATAACTTCCAGATGAAGCAGCAATTTACCTGTACTTTACTGAGTCTAGTTGACTGTATCCGCTGCTCACAATGTGATCTCCTCGACACTGGGGAGACGAAACATAGATTGAGTAACACCCATGTCTGTCCGTAAAAATGCCCCTGAGCTTCCAATTGCCTGTGACCTCAACACACCATCATGTTCCCACACCAATGTTTCTGCCTCAGGCCTGCTGCATTGTTCCAGCAAGGCTTATTTTCTGCTTGAGGACCTTACTTCCTTCAGGATTCCATAGCAAGTTTTAAAGTATGAATATATCTTTCCATGTTTAATAACCATCCTCACACCCCAAATCCTGCCATAACATGGGTTGTTTTCAGCACAGCTAACCCATTTTCACCTACTTATAGACCCCATTATCACCTATCTAACTTCTTTTCTTCCCTGGCTTACTATTAACAATTCCTTTGTCTGCCTACTACTTGCTCACTTTCTCTCTGGGCTCTGCCTCCTCTATCCACTCACTCCTTCAACCAGCACCCCTCACCTGCCCACATTCTATAAGCAGCAGAAATACCACCTCTTCCGAGTTGCGAACAGTTCTGTAGAAGGGTCAAAGGACCAAAACCTTAACCCTGTTTTCTCTCCACAGATGCTGCCAGACCTGTTGAATTTCTTTAGGACTTTTTCTTTGTTTTAAAAGAAGTTTGGCCAAAAAGAAGTACAAAAGATATGTGAATGACAGAACAATGACCAACGCTATCTGAATACAAACACATGAGAAAAACTTGAGTAAAACTGAAACTTACAAAGTGAACAGAGACAAAAAGGAGCAGAGATTACAGTCTCCCACCTACGGCCTCCAACCTCATCGTTCCCCAACCCCGCCCCGCCTGCTTCTATCTCCTTCCCAAAATCCACAAACCTGAATGCCCTGGTCGACCCATTGTCTCCGCCTGCTCCTGCCCCACCGAACTGATCTCCAACTATCTGGACTCCATTTTCTCCCCCTTGGTCCAGGAACTCCCTACCAATGTTCGTGACACCACCCACGCCCTCCACCTCCTCCAGAACTTCCAATTCCCCGTCCCCAACACCTCATCTTTACCATGGACGTCCAGTCCCTCTACACCTGCATTCCCCATACAGATGGCCTAAAGGCCCTCCGCTTC
>NC_063350.1:40806291-40806812 GCF_021869965.1 Rhincodon typus | reverse complement strand
CATGGGTACCCGCATGGGCCCAAGCTACAGCTGCCTCTTTGTAGGTTATATGGAACAATCCCTCTTCCGTACCTACACCGGCCCTAAACCCCACCTCTTCCTCCGTTACATTGATGACTGTATCGGCGCCGCCTCGTGCTCCCACAAGGAGCTCGAACAGTTCATCCACTTCACCAACACCTTCCACCCCAACCTTAAGTTTACCTGGACCATCTCTAATACCTCTCTCTCCTTCCTGGACCTCTCTGTCTCCATCTCTGGCAACCACCTAGAAACCGATATTCATTTCGAGCCCACCGACTCCCACAGCTACCTAAAATACTCCTCCTCCCACCCACCTTCCTGCAAAAATGCCATCCCCTATTCCCAATTCCTTTGCCTCCACCGCATCTGCTCCCAGGATGAGGCATTCCACTCCCGTACATCTCAGTTGTCCTCGTTTTTCAAGGACCATAACTTCCCCCCCTCAGTGGACGAGAACGCCCTCAACCGTGTCTCCCACATCTCCCGCACCTCATCCC
>NC_063350.1:40788934-40806191 GCF_021869965.1 Rhincodon typus | reverse complement strand
TCCGGATCCAACGCATCATCCTCCAACACTTCCGCCATCTGCAATCCGACCCCACCACCAAAGACATCTTTCCCTCCCCACCCTTATCTGCTTTCAGGAGTGACCACTCTCTCCGTGACTCCCTTGTCCGCTCCACACTCACCTCCAGCCCCACCACACCCGGCACTTTTCCCTGCAACCGCAGGAAGTGCTACACCTGCCCCCATACCTCCTCCCTCACCCCCATCCCAGGCCCCAAGAAGACTTTCCACATCAAGCAGACGTTCACCTGCACATCTGCCAATGTGGTATACTGCATCCGCTGTACCCGTTGTGGCCTCCTCTACATCGGGGAAACCAAGCGGAGGCTCGGGGACTGCTTTGCAGAACACCTACGCTCGGTTCGCAATAAACAACTGCACCTCCCAGTCGCGAACCATTTCAACTCCCCCTCCCATTCCTCAAATGACATGTCCATCCTGGGCCTCCTGCAGTGCCACAACGATGCCACCCGAAGGTTGCAGGAACAGCAACTCATATTCCGCTTGGGAACCCTGCAGCCCAATGGTATCAATGTGGATTTCACAAGCTTCAAAATCTCCCCTCCCCCTACCGCATCCCAAAACCAGCCCAGCTTGTCCCCACCTCCCTAACCTGTTCTTCCTCCCACCTATCCCCTCCTCCCACCTCAAGCCGCACCCCCATCTCCTACCTACTAACCTCATCCCGCCCCTTGACCTGTCCGTCCTCCCTGGACTGACCTATCCCCTCCCTAACTCCCCACCTACACTCATCTTTACTGGCTCCATCCCCACCTCTTCAACCTGTTTGTTTCCTCTCCACCTATCCTCTCCTCTATCCATCTTCTATCCGCCTCCCACTCTCTCCCTATTTATTTCAGAACCCCCTACCCCTCCCCCTTTTCTGATGAAGGGTCTAGGCCCGAAACGTCAGCCTTTCTGCTCCTATGATGCTGCTTGGCCTGCTGTGTTCATCCAGCTCTGCACCTTGTTGTCTCGGATTCTCCAGCATCTGCAGTTCCTACTATCAGAGATTACAGTCTGAAATGTTTGAACTCAGTTTTGAGATTGGAATGGTGTAAATTACCAAATTAAAAGGTGTGGTGCTGTTTCTAAACTTATCCTGATCTTTACTGAAATGGTGTAAATGGGCTGATGACAAAGAGTTAAATGGGAATAAGGTGTTGAACTAAAATGACAAGTGACCAGAAGCTCATGATCACGCTTGCAAGCAGTGAATACAAGATACTGAATGGAAAGAAATCTACGCCAGCATCTTCTGTTTTAATTTACCTCATCTCAACCTTTCAGCATTATGTTCTAATAGAAGCAGCACTGTACAAACATATTTCTGCCCCCTTACTTCCTAATTACATATTTGAGTAACTACTCATGGCCTCTTTGATATTCCCCAACTCGAAATTTAGGCTTTTGTTGAATCCATTCATTATTCTAAAGAATTCTGCCAGGACTTCTCTAAGTTTCTCTTTTCTAAAGATAACCAGCCTCAATCTGCTCAATCCTCCTGACAATCATAATTTCTTAATTCTGGGAAAATCGCGGAATTATTTTTTCCACTATTTCCACAGGAACATAGGAGCTGGAATATTCCATTCAAACCTGTCAAGCCTGTTCTGATATTCCATTTGATCCTGGTTAAACCAATAAAAAAAAAGTAATACTTTGAAATGAACATACTCATCATCCTGGATCTCCACTTTGAAGTATACAAGATGAGTCAGATCAATATGTCTCATTCACCAGTTTTACCTGTTCTTTTTCTCTGGGGTCACTTAAATGATTTTTTTTCCATCTTATTTCCATAATGCTCGATGTCATTTAGAAATATATCAATCTCTATTTTAAACATCTCAATGACTGAACTTCCACAGCCCTCTGTGGTAGAGAATTCCAAAAATTCATAACCTGCTGAGTGAAGAAAATCTCATCATTGTGGTCCTAAGTGGCTTCCCCTTAATTTTGAAATTGTGTACATTGGTTATAGATTTCCCAACCATGGAAATCTCTTAACTGCATCTACCCTGTCTATTCCTTCAGCATTTGCTTTTAGGTTTCAATGAAATTGTCTCTCATTCTTTGAAACTCTAAAGAAAACAGTACTAGATTCCCTAATCTCCAATCATAGGGCAATCCTGCTATCCCATGAACAAGTCTTGTGAACCTTCTTTTCATTCTCTCCATGGTGATATTATTCTTCCTAAGGTAAGAGATTAAAACTGCACATAATATTCTGGATGTGGTCTTTCTAAAGTTCTATACAGCTGAAACAAGACCTCACTATACCAATGGTTCCTCATCTTTCTTTATTACATAGATAGCATAACTGTGCTCAATACTCTAAATGCAGCCTTATCAGCATTCTGCACCCTTATAAATGAATCCCAGGATTTTTAATTATTTTGTTGGCTATTTTTAGTGCTTCATTCAACTGTAACACTGGATCTCTTTGGTCTTCATCTTTTCAAGGTCTTATTTCCTGATGAAATTGTATTACCATGCACGCAAAGTTTTGAAAATCTGTTTATGGAACATGGGCATCATTGCCTAAGCCAGCATTTATTGTCCATCCCAAACTGCACGTTAGAGTTAACCACATCTCTTTCGGTCTGGAATCACATGTAAGCCTGGCCAGGTAAGTGAAATAACTCCACAAATGCTGGTATCATATCACCAAGTCACCATTTATTTACATGTAGAGAGTCCTCGGCATTGTTCCAGCTCCCTCAGAGCCAGCTGTCAAAGTGAACAGAACCTCTGACACTCCTATTCTTATCTGTTAGACGGGGCTTCCTGATTGGACCAGATTAACAGCCCCAATCAGGGATCTCATATTCTATGAGATCTACCTGGCTGACCTCATTACAATCACTATAGTAAAGGTGGCAAGTTTCCTTCTCTAAAGGACATTAGTAAACCCAGATTTTTTTTTAACCACAATCAATAGTGGTTACATGATGGCTATTAACCTAATTTTTCATTCCAGATTGTTTTTTAAATTGAATTCAGATCTCACCATCTGTCACAATGGGATTCAAACCCATGTCCCCAGATCATAACGTTCTGGGCTACTGGACCAGTAACATTACCACTGCACCACTGCCTTCCCAATGTTGACTAAGTTCATTTCCATCAACTGCCAAGTCTCCATGTTTTCTAGTTGGACTACAGGACTTGAAGGATTCCTATACTTGACCATTACACAGTAGGTCACTCTCTCACCAGCCTCCAACCTGATGAAATGCTTCACTGCCACCAAACCCACAGGGGAAAGGCACAAGGTTCTACTTATAATTTCTGGAACCATTTTCACCGCAGATCAAATTTCTTTAGGTTGAAAGATTTCTTTGCAAACATAGAAGAAAATTAGTAATGGTGTTATATTGTCTAGCCCATCATAAAATTCAAAGTACAATTGATGCTTACTGGAAGATTCTCTTGGAGTAAATTCTATAGACTTCTCAAAAAAGAGATGCACGGATTATGATGCACAATCAGCCCATGCTCAGAAACTGCAACACAAACAGCATACCAAATTCATCCTGCTCACAGTTTAAAAACATTACAATGTCCACTTAGCACCAGGTATGATGGCTGAATGCTGGAGCAGAAGCCAATTCCATGACTGGCCAATTCCATGACTGGCCAATTCCACTCAAGCTAATCTGCACTGCTTAAAATTAACCTGCAGCCCCTAAAAAAGATGTAAAGTAAGTATCCAGTTGCTTCGCCATTTCTTTGTTTCAAATTATTACTTCTCCAGCCTCATTTTCCAGCGGTCTAATGTCCACTCTTGTCTATCTCTTACCTTTTCGATATCTTCTTTATTACTAGCTAGTTTACTCTAATATTTCATCTTCAACCCTCTTTTTAGTTATCCCCTGCTGGTTTTTAAAGGCTTCGCAATCCTCTGACTTCCCAATAATCTTCACCACATTGTATAACTTTCTTTTGCTTTTATGCTGTCCCTGACTTCTTTTGTTAGTCATGATTTCCTTATCCTCCCCTTAGTATGTTTCTTCTTCTTGGGATGAATTTTTTTATTGTGCTTCCTGAGTTACACCCAGAAACTCCTGCCATTGCTGCTCCACCAACATTCATCATAGGCTTCCCTTCCAATCAACTTTGGCCAACTCCTCCCTCCTGTCTTTGTAGTTATCTTTACTCAGTTGTAATTCCATTGAATGCAGTTCTGCATCTGAATACCTTCAATCTGAAAGTAACCTATAATTAGTAGCCATCATCAAAAAGTGAACTTATGGTTTTGTTGTTATGTCACTCTTTTGTGCTGTGCCTCTGGCTTCAATTTATCCTGTAAAAAGGCATAACAAGCTATGAACCAAAATAAAGCAAGCGAAAAACACCTCTTCCCTGCTGCACCAAATTCCCATTCTCTCTCCAAATTCACGGAACTATATATTCACTTGGGCTGTGTCTCACTCTGGATGTGATCTCTCTTTCCTGACCGTGCAAAGCTCACTGATGAAATAAAAGCAACCACCAACAAGAAACCAATCAGCAATCAGCTGATAAGCAGTTGATGATCTCTTTAAATCCTTAAATCACGCTGGCGGGGATATTCTTCCTGCTGCTGTATTCATCTTTTGCTTAAGAAAGGATGGTAGCTTGAGTGATGAGCTTCAAAATGATACTCTGGTAACAAAGCAGCATAGTTCAGTAATTGACAATATGACATTAGGTGCTTTCCTCATGCTGATCATTGCACACTTCAATATAGGAAGAAAGTCAATGATCTTCTCCACCCTGCCAGTGTAAGTGCATCATCTTTCCTCTGATACCTCACACCCACTATATCTCTGCTACTGCACCACCTTCCATCAAAGCTGATGCTGTAACACTCTTACAATTGCCTATTATATCATCCCTCACTCACTATCACCTACCCTAACCCCCACAACACTAGCCGTACATGCTGTCTGCGCTGCCTACTCGAAACACCTCCCTACCTGCGTCACAGTAACAGCTGTGTCACCCACTTGCCTTAATATACCCTTAACACCTGCCTCTATCTCAACTCAGGAGGAAAACATCACATAATACGGTAGAAGGAGACACAGTGGATGGTAGGCTGCTTGAAATTCAGCTTTTCACACTTTGAGTAGAGAGCATTCTGACTCCGAGTGGCTAACCATGTCCAGGTCGCTGGATTCAACAGCTGCCCTTGACTGACTGTGCCTGAACCCTCTGAGTAAAGGTTCTCTCCCTTAACCTGACTGAATCCTGCTGACAATCAAATCAAGCTTCACTGACTTTGTGTCAGTGCTACAATACAAGGCAGGACTGAAGTTACATAAGCCTGGTATCTCTGTCTGAAGTGCCAAAGTGCACAAAGACAAGCTAAGGCAATGCAGGGATGATGTGAGCATTCAGATTGGCTCAGGGTAACTGAGCTCTATTACAGCAAGTGAAAAGTCCAGAGATGCCTGGTCCAGTCCATGGGTTGGGTGTGTCTCCCTGAGCACACAGTGTTCTTTCTGCAGCATTACAATGATAGGTGCCAATGCAGCCTGAGGTGCAGCACTGAAGTGCAGAATTTCACTGTAAGTGGAAGAGAAATGATACATATGAGTTCTTAGAGGCTGGCACATTTCAGGTGTCAGCATCTGTGGACAATGTGTGTGGGTGATCAGTTCCCAAGAAGCGTACACAGAGATATTGGTACCTGATATCCAACATGGAGATCCTTTGGAGCAAGCAATGAGCTAAATTCACTAGATACCCGTTCTGACTTTAATAAATGTATCCTGTTTGGCTCATTTGATTAGACAGGAAGCTGAGTGAGTATTAATGAGGTGAGTTGTGATATTAACAAGGCATCTAACAGGAAATAATCACCCTTAATTGACAACTTGCCATTGCCCGCAAGAAAAATGCCTCTCTGGTCAGCAAATGCATAAAAGCGGTGGTGAGATGATCCCACTGTTGAGATCGGCCTCACCAGATTTCTCATCTGATTCTGCTACTGCTGTGGATAAAGTAGAAGTCAATCTAAAGAATTGCTGAAAAACAGGTGCGAAGAGCTTATTGGATCAAGACACTGTCCAGTGTTGCAAAAAATGCTAAGTTATATGGAACTAACAAAAGGTAATTCACATTGAGGTTAAGGTTTCCATTAGGAAATTCAATAAAAGTGATTCTATAGAAATAAGGAAGAAATACTTTCATGTTTTAGATCCCGAGGAAGAATGTAGATTATCGTATGGGTGATCCTGATAAGTGTGTATCACTTAAACAAACAATGTATTTAAAAAAAAAACAACAGGCTGGTCTAATCATAGGCCACTTGTGCACATGACTCAGCTGAATCTTCTCACTTCCTTTATGAATGAGAAATTCATGGAACTAAAACCATGTAAATGGCTGAACATGGTGTCAGATAACAAATATAACTCACTCCCCACGCCGACCCCTCTAATGCTTCTGTGAAGTGCTTGAGAAATGTTTATCTACCAGAGAGGTGCTACATAAACGTAAGCTTCTTTCATCATTTGTACAGTTATTCCTCGTAAATCTAGTATAGCTAAATCACAAATCTCATAACTAAATCACAAATCAGCCCTGTTTGTGCTTTAGGAACAGCACGTTTTGAATGTGTTATATAGATTTAGTGCATGTAACAGCAATATATTTGAGTAAGCTTACAATGAATATAAAACACAATCTTATTAAGAAGTAATCCAGTACCATTTCAGTCAAATCACCAAGTATTTCAAAAACCAAGCTGACTTTTATGAAAAGAGACCCCTTTAGAATTAAAATAGCTGCCTATACCTTAGTGTATGTGGCTGGAAATTTGGCAGCTGTTGTTGTAGTTGCTGCAAAGGTCTATTTTGATAAGTATAATAACAATTTAGAATTTTATGCTTTGATGAGATTGCACTTCTCCTCTTCCAAGTACTAATGTCAAAAATGTTCATTTTAGTAAATGTTACTGTTCATTATTGAAGTTTCCAAGTAATTATATGCTAAATGGCAAATTTAAAATCTTTTGAAATGGTTAAAGATAAACAGATGCTGGAAAGCTGAAACAAACACAGAGAACACTGGAGAAACTCAGCAGCATCCATGGAGAGAGAAACAGATAAAGTTTCGAGTCTGATGTTACTCTTCTTATTGTGAGTGTAATTCTCACCAATAAATACATAGGAGGTTTTTTTCCTTGCACATGATGGAAAATTCCTTTGGCAACTTAGCTTGGTCTTGATTCTAGGTCATTAAGAGTCAAGGAGACAACCTTCAGCCAGATACTCCCTAACCACACATGTTCATTTATGAGATTTTAACCTGCATTAAGGGCAATGTTGTCCTATTGACTTGAACATTGTTAATGTTGTAATTATTTGATTTCATATTCGGTTTTCAGGGTTTGAAGATTTTAAGAGCAGAACACCAATTGTAAACTACTCAAAGCTTTTGTTTCTAATTTCTAAAGTTGAACGATTTTTTTTTGTTCAATCAGTACGTTGAACATTGAAATGCTTTACAACAATATTCCTGAAGTCTTGGTAAAATTTAAATTTTAATTAATCATTTAATAAAGAAATCTGAAATTTAAAGCCATAAATGAGATAAGTATTACATTTTGAAGTGTCATTTTTAATAGCAGGCACCAATACATTATTTGAGAAATTATGAGGGCAGGTGATGAGGAATAGAGGCATGACCTCGTCTTTAAAAGCTGAACAATGACAGTAGTATGAGGCCATTAAGACTTTAGAGCCTGTTCACCATTCAGTAAAATCATGGCTAATACCTCATCTCCAAGTTCCTGCAATATTTCTATATGTCACAATTTCTTTAGTATCCAAAAATCTGTTGTCCTCTGTTTTGAACTTAATGACACTCAGCTCTCCTGGATAAGAGATTTCAAATCATTCATAAGATAATCATAATTGAGGAAATTCTCCTCTTCTTAGTCCTAAATAAATAATCTGTTCTTCTTCTGAAACAGTAACATTTAGATTTGATTCTCAGCCTTGGAAGACATCCTGCAAGCGTCTATCCTCAAAAATTCTTAACAATTTAATACATAGGAACAGCAGTAGGCCATTCAGCCCCTTGAGCTGTTCCACCATTCAATGAGTTCTGGGGCCAAACTCCATAAATTTGCCTTTGGCCCATATCCCTTTATACCTTTGCTTAACAAAATGCTACATTATCTTGGATTTAATGACTAACAACTAATATTAAACTAACAACTGATCCAGCATTCACTCCTGTTTGGGGAAGAGCACTTACACACTTTGTGTGTAGAAGTGCTTCCTAACATCTCTCCTGAATGGTTTGGTCCAAATTTTTGGACTATGTCCTCGAAATCTATAATAAATGGAAATAGTTTATCTTATTCTACCCTGTCTTTTCCTGTTAATATCTTGAAGACTTTGATCAGAGCACCCCTTAACTTTCTAATTACATTTCAATAAGATCACTTTCATTCCTTTAAACACAAATTTCAGCTATGTTCATTTTTGTACATGTTGCCAATCTACATGGTTACTTTTTTTAATATAAAATAGCAATAGTTAACAGAAATTATGGTTGCAATTTTCCAGTCCCCACCATGACAACATTGCCACCATCAGGAAACACTTCAGGGATTCAGGAGGTGGGTCAAATATGTCACTAACAGGTTGCAAGATGACCATCTGCATGCATTTGCATCTGATTAACATAAGAATTCACTGCAATTAACTTTGCTTTCCCAATTAACTTTGATCCAATTGAGAAACTCTACACTTCAGAAAACTGGCAGCAAAAAACAAGCTTGTACCTGCTGAGTTGTACTTATTCATGCACCTCAGGACAAATACATGCTGCTTTGTCTTTATAGCAGTAAGGCTCTAAAAATGATGCTTACAGTCACCTGCGTTCGCACCTCTTAGTTGATGTGTCTAAGTGATCCCAGGTGCACTGTGTCCCAGAGCCATCTCCATGCCTAACGTGCTCACACAGCAGATAGCTTATGGCTCATGAGCAGGATTTAGCACACATTGAAAATAGAGGGTTGCTTGCATATAGTTGAATGATGTGGAACTGTGGAAGCAGTGAAGCAAAGGAGGTATAAGTTGAACAGTGTTGTGTTCCAGTCAGTCCAGGGGTGGGACTGACAGGATTGTTCTCCAGTCAGCCCAGGCAGCGTGGTCCAGTGGGTGGATGCGGTAAGGGTCTGTTCCAATATGTCTTGGGTGACCGTTTGTGCAGCAGATTAGTCTGGGAGCTGGGCTCAAATACATGGCCTGTAATCAGTCGAGAGTGCTGAACGTTCTATCTAGGGCATTGACAAAAAATGAGGCCAACTCGTGTCTAAGGCTCAGTCTGGCAGCCAGGTGGAGCACAGGGAATTGTCACATGAATGGGAGTGGGGGGGATCAATTGATATGGTAGTCAGGGATTTAGAAGGTCAGGGAACATGTGATCTCATGGCAAAGGTGTGAAAGAACCTCAGGGTACAGGTTGTTTTGATCATGAATAGATTAAAACTCAGCAGCGGCAGTGGCACCTCAATTGTGAGGTGCTCCAGGGTACAGCTGGAAACCTCAATAGCGACAATGATTGCTGGCATACTAAAGAGGGGAGGATGGAGTGCCACAGAGGCAACAAGGATGGAAAACTGTTGAAAATGATTTAGAGTGGGGGATAATTGGTGGTTCATGAGGAAGGGAATGGTGTTGTTGGTGGTATTCAAATGGCCAATGAACTTTCTGGATCTCAAAGTGCTAAAACTGAATCAAATTTACTGTGCATCACCTCATTAAGATGCTGAAGGAGGGAGTGCTGAGGAGAATTATATCTCGCATGTTTTGGCCAAGTGATGTGCCCCCACCCTACCTCGAGATCCAGTGGATGGATAGTCATTCCATTGTTAGTATTTCAACTGGAACTCAAGTCATCACATTCCAATGAGATCTCTTAAAGTCCTGGATCCAAAGTATATTTTCACCCATTTACCACTTTGTGATCTCTCTTGTATGCAATAAGCAATGCAGCAAGACCAACAGATGTAATCTAAAAGCTGCCCATTGGCACAAACCAATCATCACAAGTACTGTGTGCTCTAACACCCTGCTTGAATGCCACTGCCAGACAAGGAGATGGGTGCCTGGTATTGGGGTTTAAGTGGGTAGTGGTTACTTCTAGTGTCATCATGCCAAGGTTTCATTCTTGGAGTTTTGCTTCAAACTCAATGAAGGGAAGCTGACTATTATTTAGAGGGAGGTAGACTAATGTCCTTTCAGTACCCAAGGGCAATGCACTGTGCTACCATGTGGTTATCATGATTCTGGGAAGAAGCTGTTTTTGAAGCTGTACACAAAACATGGAACTTGAGATGCTTGGGGAAGAGTCAAAGAGGAGATGGATTCTTCTAGGGCAGGCTATCAACATGAATGTTTGAGAAACTTGACCATCTACGTGACATTATAGTCTTCACAAACTCCTGAAATAACCTCATTCATCATGGTGCCTTCTTTTGGTCAACTTGCTTCACAGAGGAAATCCATAGGTATAAGTTGTTCCACTAGCAAGTACAAGAATTGCAGCAGCAGCAGCAGGTAGGAGCCTGAACTAGCCGTTGGCCAGTTGGCAAAAGCACAGCACCCAGTGCAAGTTGACCCGCATAAACAGCAAACATTGAGTCGAAACTGGATATACAGGGTCAATCCAGCTATCAGCAAATGGCAGACTGTCAATGTCAAAGAAATCTTGGGATGTCCAGGGAAATTGTCTCCTCTATCTGCCAGCTTCTGGACAAGTACTTACATCCTCATTGATTAAAGTAGAATCCCATCCCGATTTCCTTGAAGAAGACAACAGCCCCCTGTAGAATCTCACGGGCATCCACTCAGAAATGTACTGGGAGATCACTAATGATCAATCTGCTGAAGCTTACCTATTTATTAGTTTCCCTTTGGATGCAGAAAGTCAGACAGCTGGGGCAATGGCTTTGCTGCTTTCTACAGGTGCAGGATGCAATCTCAGTTGTACTCACATAACCATTACCCTATCGCCTACCAGAAGTGTTCATGAATAGGAAAGGCTTCCACTTCATGACTGTAGAGATCATCATAGACTACACCAAGTGAATAATTCAGGTTATCCAGAGAAATGTCATGACATCAGTCGGGAACACTCGGGTACCTATAACATTCAGGCCCTCTCAGCATATTCAGGGATGTGCGTTCTGGAATAAGGACTACTCCCTCAAAATACGGCTCATGAAACCTGTCAAGAATCCACAGGCTAATGCTGAGGAAAGGTACAATGTTGCACATGCTTCCATGGTGTCCATAGTCAGATAGATCATGGGGCACCTGAGGATGAGATTTGAAAGCCAGAACCAGTCAGCCAATGTAATGCATTACACCCAAGACTGAGAGTGAAATCTTCCCAGGTCCTGACTGATATAGGTTATAGCAAGAAGTTAGAGAGAGCCATGTAAGATTCAAGGCCTTCCTTGATGTCAGGAGCAACGAGTCACATTTTCCAACTAGTTTCTGGACATCAAGATAAGATTCTCACTAGTGAGCAGCAAGAGTCTGATTCCTGGGGATTGTCGCTCATTATCACCCTCAATATTAATTAATGTGGCCTCACGAGTGTCCCGTCTTCTTTTCTAACACCCACTGGACAGAAACTAAACACTAACATTCCCGAAAGCGAGCCTGAGAGGGTAGCTGGCAATTCTAACTTGCCAAATAAAAACCAAAAGAACTGCTGACACTGTAAATCAGGAAGGGTCACGGGAAATTTTAACTCTGATTTTCTCTTCACAGATGCTGCCAGACCTGCTGAGCTTTTCCATCAACTTCTGTTTTTATTTCAGCTTGCCACTTGTTCCACCAGACTCCCATCTTGAACACGCAGCATTGATGTCGCCTTGTGTAGCAGTTGCACTGACCCCACATCCCTAGACATGGACATCTGACATGGGCCACTCCGCAACACTTGCATTATGTTTTTACACTTTAATGCTGCATTATGGGGTGCACCAGCAACTATCATTAGGATGCTGGTGCAAGGACACATTGTTCACAGGCACAGGCTCATAGACTGGATCAGGCTACATCTCAGAATTAGGGAGCACTCAAACTAGAGAAGGATCCCCTGCTCTGTGACATCCCACCTGCTGCCATTTTATGCCATCCCTATCCCCATAGTCTGCATCATTGCAATTGCTGCTCAGTGAGTGAGATTTCATGATTATGAGGTGGACAAAAGCTAACCCTTCTCCCACATTTCCTCCCCTCAATGAATGGTGAGAGTCACCTCTCAGATCTGCTGCCCTTATTTCATATACTGAGAATGTTTTGATGAAGATTTTGGTAGGTCACCTTGGGACCTGGGCTTGTGAGAGTCTCCTACACAGATGCAGGGCACCCCATCTTGATACGGTATGCTACAGGCAATAGAATCATTAGCAGAGGGTTGGTTCTGGGACAGGGAGCCTCTAGTGTGTCCCAGGGTGCCTGTGTGTCATTCCTGCTCGCTGGGGGTTCCTGCTGGTCCTGTCCTGTCTCCCTGAGAAGCGTGAGTACTAAAAATAAGACAAAGGTGCCTTGGTTCCCTCTTGCCTTGCGACAGTCTGGAGTGATGTCGTACAGGTCTGGGCACTTACCTGGGAGCTAGCGAGTTCTCTGTTGGACCTGACTCTCCAAGACCACCACCCATCCTTTGCAGAAGTAGCCTAGCTCTTGCATGTCAGAGTCACCACAATTGACAGTAGATGGTGGACACCTCCATCATTTGCTCCAGACTAGTGATGGACACTTGCCCAATGAACCTGACCCTGTAGGTTGAGCATGACTGCATACAGCGACACACCCTATTGCATGTGACTCCACAGATGCCTGCTCTCCAGCAGTGTTTAAAATGTCAGAGACCTTAGGCATTCCTTCCTCCTGTGAACATGTGTCAGTAATGTGATTACCAGGTTGTACCCCAAACCTACCCCAGCTAAGGTACCCAATGAGGTGAGATGCAGGTGTCCACCATTGCTACTACATCTCCTGAGGCATCAGAGGCTCTATCCTGAGAATCAGTCACTCTGGGGAAGATGGGACTTGTTCTATTTCCTTAACAATTGCACTTTCAGAAGAGAAAAGAATTAACTAGTTGGTGAGGAAGCACAAACCTCATGTAGAGGAATATTTGAAACTGGCTGCAATTCTGATACCAGGAGGTAATGATGCTGCTCACTGATTTCTCTCATGACAACCTCTGTCAGCACAATACTAGTTTTGCTCCTCACTTGCGAGATAGACCTCATCTTCATCAAATGAGGTGCAATCCAGAGATCAGGGAAGTGTCTGTCTGCCTGAGTCCCCTCCGTACTGCTTTGTGCCAGCTTGTCCTTCAATGAGAGAAATGGAAGGACTGAGTGTGATGGGAACAGGTGCATGAGCACTTGGTAAGCATGCATAGACCTTCCAACTGATAAGCGCTCTACAGCCAATGAGTGACAAACACGATGTCTGAGAAGTGTTAGATGATTAGCAGCATAAGATAGATTTGAGTCTTTCAGTGTGCATCATGCACATGAGGGTGAGGTTGGTGTGCCCTTATGACATGGATGTTCAAATGGCAGAGTTAGAGTGAGTGGTGGCCCTATGAATATGAGCATGCAGTGAGAAAGTGGTGACACTTACCTCCTATGCTCTGCAAGGGTCATTCTTTTTCTTTGTTCAAATGGTCCCACTTTGTTTATGCTTATTCAAGGTGCTGACCTCATGTGAGACCTGTGCCCAGGTCACCCAGGACCAATGAGACCAATTGCTCCCACCATCGGAGGGGAAGAGAGCCTGGTTCGTGGAGCAGGCAGCTTGGAGCAGATGCTCAAGAGATGCATTCTTCAATCATGGAGCCAGGTTTTGATTCTTGGCAGATATCGCCAAGTGGATTGGCAGAGATGTGTGGCACTGGCAACCGGTGACCAAGACTCCTGGCTTTTCGGGAGTGGACAGCCCAGTCTTTAGTAATGGTGTGAAAATATTTGACCCCAGAATGTGCCTACAGGAGCGAGAACATCCGTACGTAATTCCCATTTACTTCCCCAATGAACATGTGCGCACACGAAATGAACTGAAAAGTAAACAATTGTGCCGTTGAAGACAACCAATTTCATACTTGAACTCCAAAAAGGAAACCCAACAAAAATCTCCCACAATCAGAAGCAGTTCTACAATCAGCAAGCTTTAGTTTGGCAGCTAGGTATTAATGAAACAAACTGAGTTTCCCCAGCATTCTCTGTATTTCGGAGCTTCAGCATCCACTATAGATACTTTTATTAAAGATTCTCTGGTGTCTTCCAAGGATCTATCCTTGTCCACCTCCTAGTTCTCATCTTTATTCTGCCCTTTCTTACTACCATCTGAAAGCATAACTTTATTTTTCACCTGTATATTGTCAGCCTTCAGTTCTACCTCACCACCACCTCTCATTTGCTATTGTTGATTAATTGCTAATCTGATACCAAGTTTACAGTAAGCAGATGGCGCAAAATTACCGTTAGGAATTCCCTTCCTAATGACATTGTGCGTCTATCAACACACGTGGACGACAGTGATTCAAGAAGGTAGCTCACCACCACCTTCTCACAGGCAACTAAGGACAGGTAGTAAATGCTGGCCAAACCAATGATGTCCAAGTACCACAAGTACATAAAAGAGAATTCCTTCAATTAAATATTGAAAAGACTGAAGCATTTCCTTCAGTTCCCAGTCCAAACTCTGGTCCCTAGCTACTGACTTCTTTCTGATGCCTGGCATCCAAATGAGATTAAAGTCCCTCGTCCTCACTTATCACTCCACCAGCCTGTGCATCAAAAGGATCACGTGCTACCATTTCCATCATGTCCAGCAGGATGCCCCAACCAGATACATATTCCTCTCCACTCCCTTTTCAGCATTCTGCATGGACTGTTCCGTATGGAACATTCTGGCCTTCTCTTCTTCCACTCCCAACACCCCACAACATGGTACCTTCTCGTGCAGTTGTGGAAGGTCTAACAGCTGCCTGTTTACTTCTTCCCTACTCATCATCCAAGGTTCCAGACATAATTTCCAGGTGTAGCGATGATTTAACTGTGTTTCATTCAATTTAGTCTACAGTATTCACTGTTCGCAGTGTAGTCTCCTCTACACTGGGGAGATGAAACTCCGACTGGGTGACGGTTTTGCAGAACATCGACATTCTGTCCATACAAATGATCTCCAGAGCTTCTAGTCACCTGCTACTTCGACATAGCTCTGCATACCATGCCAACATTTTAATCATATGTCAGAGGTGCAGTGCTCCAGCGAGCCTCTGCTCAAACTTGAAGAACAACGTCACATCTTCTGCTTGGGAACCATGCAGTATCTATGACTCAACATCATGTTCAACAACTTAGAACTAATTACGTTCTTCTATGTTTTTAACCCACCCTCATACCTTGTTCCTGTCATGACATGCATTTCTTTCAGCACAGCCTACCCATTCTCTCCCACTCTCAGCTCTCAATGTCAGTTATTCAGTTTGCCTTCTGTCCTGGCTTACATCAACAATCTTCTCTTCTGCCAACTCCTCTCATACTTCTGTCCCTCCTTCTGGGCTCCATCTCCACCTATATGCTCCTTTACCTCCATGCCCCAACCACATCTTTTCAATTATCACTTGATGTGGATCAGTTTTAATTTTGCTTTATATTATTTTCATGAGCCATCTTAGGATCAGTATTCTGTCCAAGTTGCATGCAGCTACGTAGGTGTGCTGTAACACAAAAGCCTCTTGCTGACCAGGTATAAGTTGGCTCCTTTAAATCAACTTCCATTCAAAAAAGTTTCAAAGAAGCAACACCATTAAATAATCCACTTGCACACTCAGGTTGGTGGGGAAACGAAAGAGAACATTTCCTGAGCTGGTTCAATACATTAGAAGCGTTTTGTAAGCATAAGCCCGTAGCTTTTTTATAGAAGCTTCTTCGACACCAACCAGATCCAAGATGACCCCCAGAATTTATTGTTTATTGTCCCGCAAAGTTTATTTCTTTTCTTATTCTTAACTCTTTTAATGCCTGAAGGCACGGCACTTGTTTTTAACCCAAAACACAACAAAATGAAAGCTGTCTGAATAGTATTAAATCTGGGGATGATTGAAAATGCAGCAATAAAGACTTCAATCTTAACATGAGACAAAGTATGACTATTTTTCAGTATCATTATTAACAACAGGAAGTTTATATTTATCATTTGGTTCATACTCAGTTGGCGCTTGTCAAAAATTCACCATTCAAGCAATTCTTTTTATTAGGAATCAGTAATATAATTTGTCAGGCTCTAGTAATGCACTGGCCTTGACACAAGCTTTAACAAAATACACATTCCCCATATAATGCAATGATTCAGTATGTTAAAGAAAATCTTGCGTGGGTCTTTCAAAGTTAATCAAGGCTGTCATTGATGTTTTGATCTAATGTTGATTGGCTGCATTTTTATCAGAAATGGTGAGCTTCAGTGTCCTGGTGATTTCTTGAGATAATTTGATTCTTTGCATTCCAAAGAACCTTTGAGAGTCAATTTAAGTGGCTTTAAGTAAGATATAATCAGCAAAGAGTGTGAAATAAAGTCTTTGTCTCATCACATTAATGCCAGTACTTAAAGTGGCAGTTTATCAAGAGGTACCGCACAAGGTTTTAATGAGCATGCTGCCTGTTCATGTACAGCACTAATTAATCCCATTTTTTTCACAGAGACGTGATTACTTCTTGAAACCCCCATTGTTTTGCGCTCAGTGGTGAAGCACCTCACACAATTTTAATCTTCTGGCTGAGCTAGATTCTGACAACTGAATTATATCTTACTGAAAATAATTGCAGGTATCAGCTAATAAAACTAGCACATCACAAATAAATACGTTTAACCAAGTACCGCCAAAAAAAGGTTTGATATTTGGATAAAGCAGTATTTCATTAGACGTCTGAGCAAGAATGCACTGTTTGTCGACCAATATAAAAATATAATTAATGCTAACACACCAAGCTTCTTAACACAATAGCTTCTTGGTGTTATAAGGGATGCCTTTCCAATTTCAATAAAAGAAAAGCCCAGCAGAGCAGATGCTGATGGAAATATTTGCTAAAAAAGACCAAAGCAATAGAGATAACAAGGTGCAGGGCTGGATGAACACAGCAGGCCAAGCGACATCAGAGGAGCAGGAAGGCTGACGTTTCGGGCCTAGACCCTTCT
>NC_063350.1:40734892-40788534 GCF_021869965.1 Rhincodon typus | reverse complement strand
TTGTTATCTCAGATTCTCCAGCATCTGCAGTTCTATTATTTCTCCCAGACCAAAGCAATAGCTATTTTTGGCAAAGCCTTTGACCGTCAACACTTCTAACTGTACTCGGCCAATTTTATTACTACCTGCCTTTAATGTTTCCCACCCAAATACTTCCTGAAGAAATCCACTGAAAAATGCCCAATATTCTACAAGTTCTACGCATTGGACCTCAGTTGATATCACAATAGTGCCACAAGTTCAATTAGTTAAATTGTTCTTGCCATCCAAAAAACTCAAGCATTTGTTGTTATATGAGGCGAAATTGAATTTCTTTTCGATATTGCTAATACACCAGTCTAAAATGTACATCTTATAACCAGGATGATTTGATATAATTGATTGAGTCATCTGGTAAATTTTAGACTTAGATTTTGAGAGAGTATTTTTCACTTTTGTTGTGTATAAAAATAAGACCTTCATTTTGATTGTTACTTTGTTAACTGTCCTTTCCTGGTTTGTGATAAGTAGTGAACATTTTAAAGTTCGATAGAGTTTTTTGTATTACTTTTTATGAAAGGGAACTTAATGAGGTGGGCCCTATGCTGGTATCTCAAAGCCACTTTCTCTACTAAAGATACTAATTATAAAACTCATGCTATTAATCTCGTGAATACATTAGTTAATGATTTAGTCCTTGCTTATCTATTACAAATATATTGAGTGGAATGTAAAGCAGAAGGACATGGTCTTTATATTTTCAGTTCTAAAAGTAATGGGCAGACAAGGCGGAGGTTAATTAAAGGGAGCTCAATAAGTTCCATTAGAAAGAGTTTGGCAAATCTTTGATATTTTGCTTACAGCTACATTATCTCTAAGGATACAAATCTCAACAAAATGAATCATTGTGTCATTTGCCTTTGACGTCATCATGAAAAAAATAAACTTGATTCTTCTGGCTCTTCTCTCTTCAAAAAGAAGGTTTGCCAAACATAAAGACAATGTACTTTTTAGATCAAATAGATTAGTCACAATAGCCATCAAAGCATTTGAATAACAATATTTACAAAGAACAGAGGAGGAAAAGTAAATTTTACTGGGTGAGAAGATGGAAAGCTGAAATCATTTATTACTTCTTGTACTGCACGAAATGATATCCGTTTGGCAACATTTCCAATGCTGCACACAATGTGAAGTAGTTCTGCCTACCAGCTGCAGCATTCACTACTGTCTACATTCTTTGTTTCTAAGCTGCAGCATTTTGTATAGCAGTTGGAGCCATGTAAAACAACTGTGCTATGCACAAATGGTCAACAGCAGCTGTCTTCAGGAAGCTGGTAGCTTGCTGACTAATGTGGGAAGGTTTTTAGTAGAGTATGGCTCCTTAGATTAATCCTCTGATCTACACTGAGTATTTCAGATCTTCGCCCCACAATGGCCACTTCCATTTCACATGGGACTCCAATCAGGTACAAATCGATGCCACCAGGTTTGCCCACGTGCACAACCTCAAGCAGTGTAAGGATATTTTATTTATATTGCTGCAGTATTACTGACTTCAAAGCTGATGCTGATGAATGAAGAGGCAATCCAAATGCACCGTAAAAAAAAAGTGACACAGTAATGGAAAAATACACATTAGTTGGCTGGAAGTCAAATTGAATACATTACAACCAGGTGAAGAGAAGTGATCAGCTCCCTTCTTTATAACCCCCTTTTAGTTATTCACAACAAATACTTTTATTTCCTTTTTTAGCTAGCAGATATTACACTTCAATTAAAATGCGATCAGTTATATTAAAATGAAGGAGCCAGATTACAAGGTTTTTTGAGCGTAAGAAAAGAAAATTTATTGCTTCCTGATCCCATCATCAAAAACACATGTATGCACGGGGGTAATAAGTTTTCAAAAAACAAGTGTCTCGTACAGTCAGGAAGAATAGGCTATGCAGTATTTTGTTTTAAATGTCCTCAAGAGTCTTTGAGGTATTAGATTTGAAATTAGAGGCCACTTGTTCAGTTTTCAGCTTGTATTCTGCAGAAGTGTTGAAGTTTGTAGATCTGGAGTTCTCAGTGAATGGTAGTTGACCCAAGTTGCTTTTTCACTGGGTACTGCCCTAGAAGTTGAGAGAGAAGGGTTGTAATGCCCTTGCTGCATCAGTGTTTGAAAGACCAATGCACACAAGGGAATTAAACAACAATAGTTTTATTGTCAATCTGCAGTTCAGCATAAACACTAGTGTCCATCTCATTCCTTCTTTCCCTGTCAGAAATCCAATGTCCCACTAGGGAAGGACTCAACTACTTTTTTAAGGAAAACCAGACATAGCCTTTTTTTTTAAATGTACTAACCACCACGTTATCTAATCACCCAGTTAATCAATTACAAGCATCACTCAGCAGGGACAGTGTAATAATAACAATAAATCAAAAAAGGGAAGGAAGTAACAGAGGGACTAAATCAACATGGTCTTAATGGGGGAGATAATGAACCCTAGTCCTGTGGTGCCCACCCATCAGATTACAGCTCTTTGTTTTGTCATTCTTCTTTATATATCTAAAAGTGTTTAAACACAACTGAATGTTTTTTTTCCCACACCAAATCTTCCATGTTACTTTCCATCATTATCCAACACCACGATTCCAACCAATAACCAATTTACGTGCAGACTCCACTAATGGCCAGAATAAGATCCAACTGAATGTTTCTTTTCTCCCTACCACTAAATCATCCAAATAGTACTTTTCATGTATTATCTAACACTACTAAATCGCCTGTCTATCCAATTGATCAATTCACATGCAAAGCCTGACAAGGGCAATGCAATACTATCCAAGGTGAGAGAAAGGTAGGTAGAGAGGGCGAGGGCTAAATTAAAATGGAGTTGGAAGGTGAGATAAGGCACTCGACCTCCTGTGTTGCCTACTTCTCCCTATAAGCATGGACAGTACTAGTGGACACGATGTTCCCCTCCCAAGGACACCTGGACACAAACATAAGCCATGGAAGAGGGGCAGACAGTCAGAAACTATAATCCCCTCTCCTAAAACTTCCTGGACCTATTAAAGGCAATCTTGGCCAGGCCCAAGACCATACCATAAGAAGTTCCTTTGACTTACCCACATTTCTCCTAGGAATACAGCTAATCCCTGTTTTTATATTTATCTGTAAGTGTTATCATACACAACTGAATGTTTTTGTTTCCCACGTCCAAATCTCACGTGGTGCTTTTCATCTATTATCCACCACTAATTAATCACCAGTGTTTCTAATTAATCAAATTATATGCAGTGCCCAGCAAGGGAAGAATGCTGCCTATTCAGAGATGTTATTACACACCCCTGGAGCAGGCAAGAATTGAACCAGGTCTCCTGGATCAGAGTTGGATGCTACCACTGAATCACAAGAGCCCCTGGGAATTCAACTCTGAAATAGAAAGTCCAATAAACATTGTTTGCTCTCTATTAAGTCTGGAGCTATACAGGTTGACTCTGAGCTATTGTGGTGCAGTGGTAGTGTTCCTACCTCTGGACCAGGAGGATCATTATCAAGATAGTAGGAGCTGCAGATGCTGGAGAATCTGAGATAACAAGGTGTAGAATTGGATGAACACAGCAGGCCAAACAGCATCAGAGGAGCAGGAAGGCTGACGTTTCCAGCCTAGACCCTTCTTCAGAAAGACCCTTCTTCTATAGGTAGGACACTGTTAAACTTGAGAGGATGCAGAAAAGATTTCCGAGGATCTTGCCAGGACTGGAGGGTTTTAGGGAAGATGCTGAATAGGCTGCAGCTTTTTTCCTCTGCGTTGTTGGAAGCTGAGGGGTGACCTTTTAGATGTTTATAAAATCCTGAGGGGCATGGATAGGGTAAATAGACAAGGTCTTTTTCCGAGTGTGGGAGAGTCCAAAACTAGAGGGGATAGGATTAAGATGAGAGGGGAAAGATTTAAAAAGGTCCTGTGGGGTAATTTTTCATGCAGAGGGCAGTGCATGTGTGGAATGAACTGTCAGAGGAAGTGGTGGAGGCTGGTACAATTAGTACATTTAAAAGGCATCTACATGAGTCCATGATGGGTTTAGAGAGATATGGGCCAAATGCTGGCAAATGGGATTAGGTCATATTGGGATGTCTGATTGGCATGGACGGGTTGGACTGAAGGGGTTGTTTTGTGCTGTATGACTCTAAGACTCTCAAGTCCCACCTTTTCCAGAAGTGCGTAATAATATCTCTCGTCAGGTTGATTAGAACATATCATCTGGCTGACAGTTAAGGGGACCTGCATTTTTAACACTGACAATCAGTTCTTATATCTTTGTCTCTCTGCTTTGCTACTCAAAGCAGCTGCTGATGTTGGTCACTTTCTGTGTTTGAGAGTCGGCTCCATTGCCCTTCACTTTGACCTTTGCAAGCAGCCTTTGCTGCCCAAAATGTGTAATTTACCACACTATTATGGATTAAATAGGAAATGCAAATTTTCTTGATGCTGTTTCCTTTGGCTGATTTCAGCCTTTTAATAATATGGTAGTCTCAATGTAGTCAGCTTTTGTTTATTTCTTTATTTTATGATTTATCCTTATTTGGGTCTCCCTGACTTTCCTCAATCCTGTAGTCAATTGATCACAGTGGCTACTTTTGATCTGTATCTGTTTTTTTATAAGAAACATATTAGCCCATGAAGATCTCAGGTTTTAAAACCAGATGACATAAGCCCTTATAGCAATGGTCTAGTTTACCAATATTGTCACAAATGTTTCAAACAATTTACTGTATCAGTAAACCAAATATTATTTATTTTCTAATGGCATGGCTATCGTTTCATGGTGAAAATAAAGGCATCAATCTATATTGCTTACTCAACATTAAGTTGTGTAATGTATCTCTGAATTAAACAGAAATCAAAAGCTCTAGTTACAAAGTATAGCATTTTTTGAGGCACAACTGAATCTTTTATTTGCTCATCAAGATGAGTGATACAGGCAAAGGGAACATAGCCTATTTTGCACACGAGGGTCGTCATCAAGTAATTCCAGACCATAGAAAACATGACCGGATAAAAAGGGAAGTTCCCACTATTGTATCAATATTCCTCAACCTGATCCTCAGAACATAATCTCTCGCTGCAGCAAAATGGAAATTGTTTACTTCCTGTGTCAGCCATAAATGACCTCTTGAGACACATCACTAAATTAGGGTTAATATTGCCCTTTGCAATTACATACAGTGACTGGAAGTTGGATTTATCTTTATTCCAATTAATTTATCATAGGACGTTATGTTAGAAAGAAATTATTTTCATCCTCTTTATGTACCAAAGAAGAATCATACTAAACTCAAAACATTAACTCTGTTTCTTTCTCCTCAGATGCTGCCAGAACTGCAGAGTTTCCACAGCACTCTTCATGTTTGCTTTATACTTCCATCCCATTAGCTTTGAATGAGTTTAAACCCTGAACACAGAGTGGTATTTGATTCATTGCAAGTTAGTTACTTTTGGCTTTAAGTTTTCATTTTTGTTCAGCCATTGGGGGAAAGAAAAAAGACTACCAGGACTATAAAGTTAGAACTTATAAGGAACATACAAAGAAAATAAACCTATTTTTGAGATGCGGACATAGTGAAGTATTGTCTAAGTTCAGTGTTGGAAATGCAATATTTGTCATTCTGTTGGTCACAGAAACTCATATTTAACTTGTTTTCATTTTATTTAATAATTTTTTTCAGTTCTGATATACGAAAATGCTTACTATAATAAGGTTGCCACTGTTGGAATTTTTCAAACAGAATCACAACAGTTTATTCTGACAAAATTTGTGCCCAAAATTTACACTCAAACCAGTATTCTACCTGTTCCCTTTTTCAATGTTGATTGTCATACTCCGTATTTCCAGTAAAATGTGTTTACTTGCATTATTTACTTGCACTGTTCATCATGAAATCAAGAACTGGGCTCTTTGATTGGAACTCATTAGCAATTGCATTTAGTGAACCTAAGCCTCCACTCGAAAAAAGTGTAATTACTAGAAAGTGAATCACATTTGAAGCACAGAATTTCAGAAAAAAGTCAGAGTAAAATATCAATGCTTTAAAAATATTTATTAAAGTAATTATGGCTATTGCTGCTTAAAAAAAGTGATTTAATCTGTATCTTTGCTGCTACCCATGATATTTGCCTGTAATGTAAACAGCTCTGGTGCAGTCTGTCTAACTGGGAACAGACACATTTATCTATCTGCCTATCGAAAGTCTGCTGGTTTGATAATGTAATTAAATAAATTTGCAATCAGACTCGTGACTATTAATAGCAGATTCAAGATAAGCCACTGTGGTAATTTCAAGATTTTATAACCAATTAATTATACCTATTCTGGCTAGGGTGAGGAACCTTTTAAACTTTGATTCTAGGTTTCTTTTTATTTCTTTGTCCTTGTCAGTGTTGCACATACACAATTCCCTGCTGAAAAAGCCCTCTGCATCTACATCTACAAAGAAACCAAATAGCGAAGTGATTAATGGCGACAGACTAAAATACTGCATGACCTGGCTGGGATGAGCTAGTCAATTTCCACTGACATCAGCAGCAAGGATTGTTTCTTACAATTCACACTGTTCCTGTTGGTGAATAGCCTGCATCTGACAAAGACTTATTCACTTACCAGGAAGTGAAATGTAAGTTAGAATTTAGTGTTGCATGGTTTCTTGCATATTTATTTAACTGCAATGGAAGTCTTTATGAAATATAAGCTGCTTCTTACACTTATTGCTTTTAGCGAGATGTTGTTTGGTAGTTGAGCACATAATAAAAGTCAAGCAGTATGTTATACAGAAGGTGACTCTGTGTAATGATAAAATGAAAGTTTGCTCAAGATGGAAATTTCGGAACAGGTAATCTGTAAATGTCCAGGAGGTTATTCAGCATCTGGAGAAGTAAAGAAGAGCGAAATACTGTAGTTGCAGGAGATCTGGAACCAAACAGAAAGTATTTGAGGTACATCAGCAGGCCTGGCAGCATCTGTAGAGAGTGAAATGGAGTTAACATTTCAAGTCCAAAGACTCTTCTAGGGAGCATGCACCTTTAGTTCCAAAGAAGAGTCATCAGACTCAAAACGTAGTTTCAGAGATAGTAGGAACTGCAGATGCTGGAGAATCTGAAATAACAAGGTGTAGAGCTGGATGAACACAGCAGGCCAAGCAGCATCAGAGGAGCAGGAAAGCTGGCGTTTCGGGCCTAGACCCTTCTTCAGAAATGGGGGAGGGGAAGGGGGTTTTGAAATAAATAGGGAGAGGGGGAGGCAGATAGAAGATGGATAGAGGAGAAGATAGGTGGAGAGGAGACAGACAGGTCAAAGAGGCAGGGATGGAGCCAGTAAAGGTGAGTGTAGGTGGGGAGGTAGGGAGGAGATAGGTCAGTCCAGGGAGGACGGACAGGTCAAGGAGGCGGGATGAGGTTAGTAGGTAAGAGGTGGGGGCAGGGCTTGAGGTGGGAGGAGGGGATAGGTGGGAGGAAGGACAGGTTAGGGAGGCGGGGACGAGCTGGACTGGTTTTGGGATGCGGTAGGAGGAAGGGAGATTTTGAAGCTTGTGAAGTCCACATTGATACCATTGGGCTGAAGGGTTCTCAAGCGGAATATGAGTTGCTGTTCCTGCAACCTTCGGGTAGCATCATCGTGGCACTGCAGGACCTCCAATACCTCTCTCTCCTTCCTGGACCTCTCCATCTCCAAACACTTCACCAACACCTTCCACCCCAACCTCAAGTTCACCTGGACCATCTCCAATACCTCTCTCTCCTTCCTGGACCTCTCCGTCTCCAATCTCCCCCTTTGTCCAGGAACTCCCTACCTACGTCCATGACACCACCCACGCCCTCCACCTCCTCCAGAACTTCCAATTCCCCGGTCCCCAACACCTCATCTTTACCATGGACATCCAGTCCCTATACACCTGCATTCCCCACACAGATGGCCTAAAGGCCCTCCGCTTCTTCCTGTCCCGCAGGCCCAAGCAGTCCCCCTCCACTGACACCCTCATCCGCTTAGCCGAACTCGTCCTCACCCTTAACAACTTCTCTTTCAATTCCTCCCACTTCCTACAGACAAAGGGGGTGGCCAGGGGTACCCGCATGGGCCCAAGCTATGCCTGCCTCTTTGTAGGTTACGTGGAACAATCCCTCTTCCGTACTTACACTGGCCCTAAACCCCACCTCTTCCTCCGTTACATTGATGACTGTATCAACGCTGCCTCATGCTCCTATGAGGAGCTTGAACAGCTCATCCACTTCACCAACACCTTCCACCTCAACCTCAAGTTCACCTGGACCATCTCCAATACCTCTCTCTCCTTCCTGGACCTCTCTGTCTCCATCTCTGGCAACCACCTAGAAACTGATATCCATTTCAAGCCCACCGACTCCCACAGCTACCTAGAATGCACCTCCTCCCACCCACCTTCCTGCAAAAATGCCATCCCCTATGCCCAATTCCTTCGCTTCCACCACATCTGCTCCCAGGATGAGGCATTCCACTCCCATACATCTCAGATGTCCTCGTTTTTCAAGGACCGCAACTTCCCCCCCTCAATGGTCGAGAACGCCCTCCACCGTGTCTCCCACATCTCCCACAACTCATCCCTCACACCCGCTCCCCACAATAACAACCAAAAGAGAATCCCCCTCGTCCTCACATACCACACCACCAACCTCCGGATCCAACGTATCATCCTCCGACACTTCCACCATCTGCAATCTGACCCCACCACCAAAGACATTTTTCCCTCCCCACCCTTATCTGCTTTCCGGAGGGACCACTCTCTCTGGGACTCCCTTGTCCGTTCCACACTCCCCTCCAGCCCCACCACACCCGGCACTTTTCCCTGCAACCGCAGGAAGTGCTACATCTGCCCCTACACCTCCCCCCTCACCCCATCCCAGGCCCCAAGGATACTTTCCACATCAAGCAGATGTTCACCTGCACATCTGCTAAATGTGGTATACTGCATCTGCTGTTCCCGTTGTGGCCTCCTCTACATCAGTGAAACCAAGCGGAGGCTTGGGGACAGCTTTGCAGAACACCTATGCTCAGTTCGCACTAAACAACTGCACCTCCCAGTCGCGAACCATTTCAACTCCCCCTCCCATTCCTCAGACGACATGTCCATCCTGGGCCTCCTGCAGTGCCACAACGATGCTACCCGAAGGTTGCAGGAACAGCACCTCGTATTCCGCTTGGGAACCCTGCAGCCTAATGGTATCAATGTGGATTTCACCAGCTTCAAAATCTCCCCTCCCCCTATCGCATCCCAAAACCAGCCCAGCTTGTCCCCACCTCCCTAACCTGTCCTTCCTCCCAACTATCCCCTCCTCCCACCTCAAGCCCTGCCCCCACCTCCTACCTACTAACATCATCCCGCCTCCTTGACCTGTCCGTTCTCCCTGGACTGACCTATCTCCTCCCTACCTCCCCACCTACACTCACCTTTACTGGCTCCATCCCCGCCACTTTGACCTGTCTGTCTCCTCTCCACCTATCCTCTCCTCTATCCATCTTCTATCCGCCTCCCCCTCTCTCCCTATTTATTTCAGAACCCCCTTCCCCTCCCCCATTTCTGAAGAAGCGTCAGCCTTCCTGCTCCTCTGATGCTGCTTGGCCTGCTGTGTTCATCCAGCTCTACACCTTGTTATCTCGGACTCAAAGCGTAATTCTTCTTCTCTGTCCACAGATTCTACTAGGTCTGATGGGTAACCCCAGTAGTTCTTGCTTACATTATAAAAATAAAATCTGGGTTAATTAGTGAGGTGGTATTTCCCACCTAAACAGTAATGTCTTTTTTTTCCAATGAGGCACTCTCTGATTTGTGCATTTTTAACATTTCCTGCCTTTTTCATTTTATTCAATAACAGACTTTTTTTTAAAAAGAATCACACTTTTAGGCAGCAAGCCAAAATATGATAGGAAGAACCAATAGAGCATTTTGAGTTTAAATTTCTGTTAGCGTAACAGAAATGTTCATTAAAGTAAAATTGTCTGCCCTTTCAAAATATTCTTTTCTAATGCAAATTTCACCATGTCCTTAAATTGGAGTTATTCACAATCTCACCAACAGATGTCATAAATGTTTATTAGATTTGGTAAGATTCTTAAACCTGCAAATAACAGAATGTTATTTCATATTTCTTGGAATAGCAATGATGGATTAAGCTCTTGACCAGGACTCTAATTCGAATTTATTCAAACTACGACAGACACTGCGGGCAATAATCTTTGTGTTTGCTGCAATTTAAGAATTGTGCACCAGCTTCTGTTACTGCTTTGTTTCTTTTTTCAGCATCATAGACCAATATCTGTATTCCAACAACATTATTTTGTTATAATGGATGTAATTAATAATGTGAAATAAGATGATAATCTATTTTTATGATGTTGATTGAGGGATAGATATTGGCTCGGACACTGGAAATAACTTCCATGATTTTCCAACTTGGCTTCACTTCCATGTCAGGCTTTATGCTTAGCCTTGCTGCATGTATAACCCCTGTTTAAGACATTTTTTTCTCCCACAATATTTTTTCTTGCTTCCTTATATGCACCAACGTTCTTGTTTTTCTTATCTCAGCATTTTCAACAACCAATGAGTGACCAAGATTACAGTTATTAATGGATCATCAACAATTCCTGTGGCATTGCAGGAAATATAAAGGCAACAATTATCATCAATAGTTTCTGAAATGAAATATTATATTCTTCACAAATTTTGTCAAGTATAGCAGAAATATTGCTCTTCCAGGTAAAACCACACAACTAAACTTGCATACCAGCTCTTTGAGCATGTACAAACTACTTTGATCAAGTGTGTGAAATGACCCCACAGAGGCCGATATCCCGTCACTCAGTCACCCTTTATTTACATTTGGAATGTGCTTGACACTGATTCAACTCCCTCAGAGCCAGCTCTTAATGAACAGAATATCTGACACTCCTGTTTTTATCTGACAGCCAGGGCTCCCTGATTGGACCAGATTAGCAGCCCCAGTTAGGGAACTCATATTCTATGAGGTCCAACTGGTTGACCTCATTACAATTACAACATCCCTCCCCCTCTGAGTCCGAGGACATAGGCCAGTTCTTATTTTTATATAGCTCCTCCTGGGGAGTTTTAGCACCAGGTCAGATTCCTCCAACTCTGCCTCTGATATGGGTGGTATGTAACGCACAGTAGCTCACCTCTTATGGCTGGAACGCCTCAGAAGAAATTCATTCTCTTCTTCATGGTGGCAAAGGCATCAGGGTGGTGACATCCACTGTGTCCATCTCAGATTCCAAGGGAGAGGGACAACTCTCAGATTCCGGGTCATTCGGAAAGACTGTTGAAGAACCGGATATGTTTTTCTCCCAGACTGTTTGTGACCTTAGAGCTTTCATATGGTCCACATGCTTGTTCAGGACCGTCGCACCTACCCGAACTTTATATGTCACTGGGACTGACCTCATGTCAACCATGCCTCTTACCCATGCAGGGCCATTCCCGTGGTTCCTACACCAACTTTTTTCCCTGAAGTAAACTGTCTCTCTTACTCATTTAGCAGATTCTTGTGTCTGGCATTGGCATTCGTGATGTTATTTCACCTTCCCGTAAGTCCAGATCGTACAGATTTAACCTTTTTCTCCCCATTAGCAACACTCCTGGAGCTATCCCTGTGGTTGCATGAATCGTGGTCCTGTAATCAAATAGTAAAAAGGGCAGTTTGGTATCTGGTGAAGCTGTAGGCTGTTTCTTTAAGACCACCTTCTAAGTTTGGACTGCTCTTTCTGCCAGACCATTGGATGATGGATGATATGGAGCTGTCCTTATATGATGAATACTATTTGACATCAGGAAATACACCAATTCCCTTCTGGCAATTGATGGACCATCATCTGTAACCAATGCTTCCAGGAATCCATGTATTGCAAAAGACGTGCACCATTTTTCTATCATCATCCCGTTAGCAAGCCACCCTTTATTTGCACATTACAAAGTCCTTGACACTGATCCAACTCCCTCAGAGCCACCTCTCAGATGGAACAGTATCTCTGACACTTCTGTTCTTATCTGTCAGCCAGGACTCCCTGATTGGACCAGATTAACAGTCACAATGAGGGAAATCATATTCTGAGGTCCACGTGGCTGACCTTGTTATAATCACCACAGTGTATAATGTTCTTTTTAGATAATATCTATGGGAGGGGAGCACCACATTGATGATTCACGGTTCAAACAGAACTCCAATGACTTTGGAAACAGATTTCCCATTCATGCCACACACATGACATTTGTTCAAGATGGATGTATGGTTCAAAGGAAAAGCAAAAGATAAAGTTACTTCCTGTAGGATAAGCAGATACTATTAAATATACAAATAAGACATTTAATGTCATCACAGGAAGTGATGCAGTGTCACATGACAATCTTACTCCCCTACAAGCCTGTGTCAAGATGAAGTCTCAGTTATCAGTTGTTACAGTTAGTCATGTTCTCAAATAAAAGTTAACAATTCTCACCCAACCTGAACAAACTTTATTTATTCTTTGGCAACGCAATAAGATAGTCTAAACTACCATGAGGCAACAATATTCTGGGGTGGCCACTGGTGAATAAACAGCAGATAGCTTTACAGGAGGTTAAAAGAAAAAAATGGAAAAGTTATCGCCATTACCTGAAAGTTTTGAGCAAACTGCAGGGTCCAATCAAGTTGAAGTGTGGCTGAGCTGGTTCTAAAGATTTATAAGGTATTGCATTGCGATAGAATCTCACTGCAAAGGCAAGCAATGAGCAGGTCAATAGATTTCTGTGCACAATGGCTAGCTGAACAGCCAATATCCCAGTCAGACAAGGGATTAATGAGGAATGCACTGCTTTTGACAAAGTAATGAAAACATTAAATGCCTCCTTCAGCCCCCATGTCATTGTAGGGCTGGCAAAATCTAATCCACACACCAAGCGAATGCAGCTGTTATTGATACATTTATCGATGGTGCTTTGTGGCTGTCAGGAAACTATAATAATTATTCAAGAACAGAATTATTTTTGCATTCTTGATGATGCATTGTCTCATCTCTCACAGTTAAGAGATGACTTGACTTAAAGGGATGACTTAAAGGAAACCATTTACTCGAGCACATGGGCCGAGATTAGGAAGTAAAATTGTACGGTGAAAGGGTGACTCATTTACAAAAATACACTTGACTCACCTATGTTCATTAATTTTAAAAGTCTAAAAATGGGTATGTACGACTGTCTATTCAATGCTTCATGCTCCAGTGCGTATGAGTTATATTGTTGGTTGCCACTGTGGAAGACTGTTCACAGGCAAGTTTGGGTGGCAGGTATCTCCATCAGATGCCTCACGTGTAGTTAATGTCTGTCACTTTTTTGAAAAGTAACACATCTGGCATCACAGTGCCTCTGCCTCTCATACATCTGCCACGGGTAACACTTGAAACATAAAAGGAGCCAAAAAACGAAGCAGCTCATGCAGCATCAGTTCATTAACCTTTCATCACAATCAGGATGCAATCCCAAAAGATGGCTTCTCGGAGTTAAACCCATTTTGAAATCAGTCCTGCTTGCTGCTCCAGTCAGTTTTGCAGTCATCAACCAATATGTTAGTCTGGCTTGGCTTTGTTTTGGGGACTCAAGTTGGTGAAAAGATTTGTACTTACTGGGGCTTGACCAGGAAAGTCTATCTCTTCAACTCCACACCTCATATATATTATCAGGTTTGTGAACAGACAGGTTTCCCATTTTTTTGAAGGAGCAAAATAACTGAAGGAGTTTATAATAAGGCTTGTGGTTTTCTATATGTTACTTCAAATAACATATAACACAGAGCCTCAGGTTCTTTCTGAGTAAGATATCTATGTCAAATTGTACACATGTACCATGGGATCTGTAGGCTGGAATTTTGCAGTTACATCATAGGCTTTGTTGACTGGCTTGTAGCCATTTTAGCCCAATATCGTCTTGGGAAATACAGCTTGCATATGTTGTGACATGCTGAACATTATTTTAATGCGTGAAACAAGCCACGTCTTATATATGATGTGGATGTTCCTCTGGCTGTAACATTCTTTCCAGAGTCAAGCGTGTGTAAATGTTGCTGGCCTGCTACAATTGCTTTGATCTTGCATTCTTCTTCTAGCAAAACATTAAAAGATAATTCCATATGTTTGTACATTCCATAGGATTTGATTAGTATAGAAGAATTGACAATTTTGGTAAGCATTTCAGCCAAATTAGCTTTGGTGAAATCACATTCCATAGCCTTCTCTCTATAAATTGGTTGGTAAATTCACCTGACTGTTGACAGCACTCAAGGCTGTGTATCCTGAAATTGACTTGAACTTTAAGCTGATGTTCTAAAACCTGAAAACTTTTGTTCGAATCTTTGTGGACATCGTCAGAAATACTAGAGGATTTTAATGCTCTTGACTATTCAGTGCCCCAAGTGAGAAGAGTTTGATACCTCTTCATTTTCATTAGTTACCTGCTGGTCCATTAAGGAAAGTTTTGATTCTTTACTTAAACAACTGAAGTTCTGAAAGAATATCTTTGTGCTAATCCATCTTCAGACATTTGTTTACCCCCTTTCAGTTGTGGTTTTATTCTTCCTTAAATTCTACTTTAAGAGCCTGAATTAAAGCATAGTGCTTTTCTTGTTTTTTTCTTGGCTCCTCTGTTTTTCCTGTCAATATCTGTTGTCGCCATAAACATTGGTGCTCCTTGAAAAGTCACAGTTGACTGGTCTCTTTCTTTCCTTGTTGCCCCTACAAAAGCTGTAGCTTATAGTAGCGGGATTATGCTTGGAGGTGGTGGTTGAGCCTAAGGAGAGTGAGTTCTGACATCACATGTGATGTTAGTTCTTATTTACACATCAATTCTGAGGTGCACAATGGCAGAACCAACTCAGAACTCTGAACAGATAAGCCTTTTCTATGTACAAATAGCATTTTTCAGTGTTTATTTTCCCCCGTATTTAATTCTGAGTGCCTTTTCAAAGCTAAGATCTATCATTTCAGCACTTTTAACCTGACATTTTATTATAAATCGGAGCTGTTCCAGGCCTCTTGTAAACCAGCTCTTTTTTAAAGCGGGAGATATTGTATTCATTGTGCTTCAATGCATGTTTGTAGCCTTTAGTTTTGGTTGTAGCTCTTCAGCTTTGGATGTAGTTGGTACTTCAACTTTGAACTCAGACAGATTGATGAATGACTGTTCAGAAAAAGACTGTTTGCAATTGCCACATTGCTATTATCTGTTCAGCCTTTTGAGTCCACTTGCTCTCACCAACCAGCTGTCATGTCTAGCCTTTAATGCAGTTTGTGTTTTTCTATATGTCAGTCCAGATACCATAAACCACAGGGACTTGGCTTCTTTCTGAAGTTTATCTACAACAATAAGTAATTATAAGGCTATAGTATCACAGACTTACACACACAGTCTGAGTTCTGTGCTTACAAATGTTACTGTCCATTACATAGTTAATTGATTACATTGACTGCATTACACAGAGAGGGTGATTGATGGAGAGACAGGTAACTTTATACTGGAATACCACAATATTTAATTTCATACAACAGTCTTAAGTGTACAGGCTTTTCTGTCCTGTTGCCATAATACAACAGTTTGTACTCACTTGTGCTTGGAGAAAGAAGTCTACCTCTAGAGGTGCATATCTCATGTATATAGTTGGATTTGTGAACATACGTTTTTCATTTTTGTCTCACAAAATTACACCCAAAAACATAATTCTAGCAGGCTGGGGTGTTTAAGAGTATTCACAACATTCTGATGGATGCAAGACAGGTTCCTGCTGATAAAGGTCAGGAAACCCGATCGGCCAGAAAGGTACTGAGGACTTAATAACAAAACTTTAACACCCTTTTGGAAGACTGAATTTATAATTCCTGCCCAAACTAAGTTTTTCCAGCTGGCCTTCTAAGCTTCAGGTGGGCTTGGAAAATTCTGCTGGGCATAGGTTTAAGGTGTGAGGGGCAAAGTTTAAAGGTGATGTACAAGGCAAGTTTTTTACACAGATGGTGGTGGGTGCCTGGAACTCGCAGCAAGGGGAGGTAGTGGAAGCAGATACGATAGTGTCTTTTAAAGGGTGTCTTGACAAATACATGAATAAGATATGAATAGAGGGATACAGTCCCCGAAAGGGTAGGGGGTTTTAGTTGTGATGGGCAGCATGTCGGTGCAGACTTGAAGGGCCAAAGGGCCTGTTCCTGTGCTGTAATTTTCTTTGTTCTTTGTTCTATATGCCTGTTTCCACCCAGAAAAACTTACACACTCCTGCCTCAAACTGAAGTAGAAAATTTATTCAACATTAAGACAAAGAGTTACTACACTGATAATAAAATCAACAAGCTAGTGCTCAGGGAGGATCCAAAAAGTGAAACTTAATGGGTCTTTAAGACTCTATGACTCTAATCACTGTAAATCTCACTCAGCTAGGAAAATAAGTTGCACATAAAGTTAATGTTATACTGTCTGTTGATGAGGGCTTAGCAAAATTGGTAACAAGTTCACAAATCTAGTTGCAAAAAGTAAAATTTATGCCTTGATTAAGTGTGAAATATTCATGATACTAGATTCCTTTATTCAGTCACAGGATGAGGGTGTCACTGGCTAGGCAGCATTTATTGCCCATCCCTAATTGCCCAGGGGGCAGTTAAGAGTCAACCACATTGCTGTGGGTTCTGGAGTCACATGTAGGCCAGACCAGATAAAGATGGCAATTTTCTTCCCTAAAGGACATTAGTGAACCAGATGGGTTTTTCCAACAATCAACAATGGATTCTTGGCCATCATTAGCTCCTTAATTCCAGATTTTGATTGAATTCAAATTCCACCATTTGCTGTGGTGGGATTTGAACGTGAGTCCCCAGAATGTTATCTGGGTCTCTGGATTAACAGTCCAGCAAAAATACCACTACGCCATTGCCTCCTCATTGAGGGATTTGGTTTCAACAGATTACCCTTTGGTATCAAAGCAATGCCAGAAATGTCTGGAGGACAATGTCAAGTATCCAAAAAGGATTGGATGGAAACATAGGTCATATGGATGATATCTTGATTCATGAATCTATTCAGACAGAATATGATATTAGAGCTCAAGCAGTGCTACAACACCTACAGGATGCAGGACTCTCAACATCAAATGTGAGTTCCCACAGCCAACTCTCAAGTTTCTTCAGCATATTATGAAAGTATCCCATGTTAGAGTTGATTAACAAAAGACAAAAGCAATCAAGATGTTTTTTGCTCCATTGAAACTCTCAATTCAAAGAAGCTGAGAATTAAACTCCCTATGCTCCCACCTATTCTCGCTCTGCATTTACAGGCAAATGACTTGAACAAGGCATGGGAGAAATTCTAGCTAAATATGGAGCAACAGCATTTGTCACAGAGCATGTAAGTTACCAGACCTCCATCAAGAAAATCCAATGCAGATTTATGGTCAGACTTGTCATGGAAAATTGTGTTCACAAACAACATATCTACAGTCCTATCTCATCCAAACTGAAAATGGGCTTTGAAATCATACAGATGAAACAGATGCACACTAGTATCCATAAGGAAGCAAACCTCTACATGACTGAGCATTCAACAGAGTTGAACAGACCAAAGATACTTCATTCATCAAGTCATTCAGATTATGACCTGAATGCCCAATAATAATTCTCTGATGATTATCTGACAATGCTTATTCTGCCCAGCAGAATCTGAGAGAATACATGGAGGACCCAAAAGTCCCCAATTGGAACAGTCTGTATCCATGTGCAGGAAGACCTGAACAAGATCCAGGCTTGGTCTAAAAAGGGGCAAGTAACATTCATGATACTCATGCCAGGCAATTACTACCTCAAAATAGAGAGAATATAATCAGCATTCTTTGGCTTTCAATAAAATTACTATCACTGAATCCCCCCATATCATCATCAACCTTGACTGGAAACTGAACTGGATTATCATTATGAATACTATAGCTACAAGATCAGCTCACAGCCTTGGAACTCTGTGGTGAGTGACTCACTTCTGTCTTCCCAGGGCCTGCCCACCATCCACAAGACACAAGTCAGGAGTGTGATGAAATACTCCCCAGTCACCCGGATGGGACAGTTCCAACAGTTTTCAAGATGCTTGATTTCGTCCAAGACAAAGCAGTCTATTTGTTTGGCACCTCATCCACCACTTTCAACATTCATTCTTTTCACTATTGATACACAGTGACAGTAAGATGTATTATACACAAGATAAACTGCAATAACTCACTAAACCAAGGACATCTACTCCCTAAAAGGACAAGTGCAGCAAACACAGGGGAACAACATTATTTGCAGGTTCCCCTCCAAGCCATGCACCATCCTGTCTGAGAAATATTTCATTTTCCCTCACTCTCATTCGATCAAAATCCTGTAACTCATTTCTAAACAACACTGTGGATGTACTACATCCAAAGGACTGCAGCCCATCATTTCTCCAGGGCATTTAGGTTGGGATATAAATGCAGGCCTAGCCCTCAAACCCACATCTTGTGAACCAGTAAGGAAATGAAGATCGTCGAATATGTAGAACTGGCATTATTTTGCAGAATGTCATCAGATTATATGTTGGAAAAGGAAAATGTGATATTGATTATAAATTTTGCTCATTTGTGGGTTTTCTTGGTTGTGAGTTCATTACAAAATGATTTATTTTCCTTCAATTGTGTGGCATCTCTTTTACAGATCAAACTTCTCTAGCATTAATGTTTTTGGTTCTACTTATTATGACTTTTTTTTAGTTGCACAATCAATAATTTGTAATTCCAAAGTGAATAAAAATCAACATCACAAGGGTCAGTTACTAATCCATACTGGTTTCTGAATAAACTTTGAGTATTACAATCAGTTTTCCTAACATGTGCTTTGATTCAAATGCTGTGCTATATCGTCAAATTCACTTGGAAATAACCCATTAGAAAGTCTAAACAAGACTGGCTTTACTTGTACAAAATCATGCAAATGTTTCACTTTTAATAGATCAAGATCTTGGAAATCTTATAGAAATTCTTACAAATCAATTGTGCAGTTTGAACATAATGACATGGGGAGGGGGATATATTGATTCATTTATACATACAACAAGAGGAAAACATGATGAATAAAATTGAAAAAGATAAAATTTTCATGTCCCTTAACATTCTTATAAGTGCTTAAATTATAATTTGAAATATTTTAGGAATACAAAGGAATATAGGACTTAGGTTCAAGAATCGGCCATTCAGCCATTTGAGCCTGCTCACCTATGCAGTAAGTGGTCTGAACACTATGTATAGTCCACACAAGCATTAACTTCCTTGTCTATAAAAATTTCATATTTGTCTCGCAAAATTACACCCAAAAACATGACTCTAGCAGGCTGGGGTGTTTGAGTATTCATGAAATTCTGATGGATGGAAGCATTAACTTCCTCGTCTATATAAAAAGTTCCTTGATGTTGCCTCCATTGCTTTCAAAGGAAGGGAATTCCATAGAGGGGTGACCCAATGAGAACCAAAAATCCTCATCTTTGTCTGAAAGAGAAATCTTACTCTCAATCTGTGTCCTCTTGTTCTAGTTTCCCCGTAAGAGGAAACACCCTCTTGATATCTACCCTGTCAAGTCCTTTCGGTCTCTTACATGATTCAATACTTACATGATTCAAACTTACATGATTGCTGCTCATTCTTCTAAACAATAAACTTTCCAACTTAAATATTTTTCATGCATACTATTGGAGAATTCCAACTCACTGACAAAATCTCAAACACAATGTCAACAGCAAACATCACCAAGCTAATTCCTATTTGGTTCCATTTATGCTATTAATACTTTTCTGTATGGAGACCAGCAGCATGTTTTATTTGGACAGGAGGGTATACAAGATCATTTTTTACACCAGTACATCAAGAAACTTATGTGGTGGCAGGCTATTTTAGATTTTGTTTTGAGATGTGAAGGAATTGACTTTGTTTTGAGAATTTCCTTAAGAAAAAGTGAAGAAAACATGTTAGAATTCTTAATAACATCTGAAACAACTGTGGATGCTGTAAATCAGGAACAAAAACAGAAGTTGCTAGTAAAGCTCATTGGAGCCGAAACGTTATCTCTGATTTTTCTTCCATGATAGAATCCTTCACTGGAATAGAAAAATAAGTAATCCAATTGAAAATTAGCATCCGAAACCTAAACAACAGAAACTATGAAGCTATAAGGAGTGTGTTGGCTGCAATGGACAGCCTAATTGCATTATAAGGTATGACAACAGATAAACAACAATTAATATTTGAGGAATGAATGCACACATTGTAGCAGTTATACATTCTTTTTGGGCAAAAGAACACAGCACAAGAAGTGTGGCAACTGTGGTTGACAAAAGAAATTAAGGTTAGTATTAGATCCAAAGAGGAGTTGTATAAAGTTGCTAGAAATAGGAGCCATCCAGGGACTGGATTCAGTAGAGGAGGATTAAGAGGTTGATTACGAAGGAGAGGAATACAGTATGAGAGTAAATTTACAAGAAGAATGAAAATGAATGGTAAGAACTTCTACAAATTTGCAAAAAGAGGAAGATTAGTGAACAAATGTAGGCACCTTGCAATCTGAAACAGGAGAACTGATAATAGAGCTCAAGGAAATAGCAGAGGAATTGAACAATTACTTTTATTCCGTCTTAACAGAAACAAGTACAAAAATATCTCAGAAGTGGTGGATAAACAAAAGCCTTTTAAGTAGGAGGAATTGGTGGAAATTAGAATTAGTAAAACAATAATACTGAAGAAAATAACAGGACTGAAAGCTGATAAATCTCTACAGCCTCTTAATTTACATCAGGAGAGGGCCATCAAAATATTAAAATTGTTAGTTATCATCTTCCAAAATTGTAAAGATGCTGGAACAGCCCTTGCAGATTGGAAGATGATAAAGGTAACCCTGCTGTATAAAAGAGATGGGACAGAGAAAACTGGGAATTATAAACTGATTAACCTATCATCAGCTGTAGGGAAAATGCCAAGGTCTGTTATAAAAGAAGTCATAACAGGGGACTTAAAAATTACCAAAGATATTACACAAAGTGAACATGGGTTTATGAAAAGGAAATCTTGTCTTACCAACTTATTGGAGTTGGAATGGTAAATGCTACGTTGATCTTCAGTGAAAAAGGATTAATGTATAGGAATGAGGAAATCTTACTGCAGCTGCACAGACCACACCTGCACAGTTGTGTGCAATTCTAGTCTCCTAACTGAAGAAAAAATATACTTGCATAGGGAGAATGCAGTGAAGGTTCACAAGAATGATTCCTGTGGTAGCAGGTTTGTTATACCAGGATAGATTGTGTCAACTGGGTTTGGATTCAATTGAAAATATTAAGGGGAGATCTTGGTGAAGCATTGAAAATTCTGACAGAAATGGACAGACTGGACACAGGGAAATGTTTTACCTGAAGTGGGATGAGTGTTCCAGATCAAGTTGTCATGGTCTCAGGGTACCTTGCCTACAAAGATGATGATAAATTTCCTCAGTCAGGGCATGGTGACCTTGTGGAATTTTCCATCACATAGGCTATGGAGGTGATATCATTGAACATATTTGAAAAATAAAGAATTGGATTTCTAGAAGCTAAAGGTGTCAAAGGGTATGGGGAGAGAGTGGGAGTATGATGTTAAACTAGAGGATTAAGCGTGGGCCATGAGTTAAATGATTGGCTTGATGGGCTGAATGGTGTATGCCTACTCCTATTTTCTATGTTTCCATGTTCTATGCACTTTTGTAAATGGTAGAAATTATGGTAAATTTTGAATTTGTATTATACCACTGACATGATAAAATGTCTTAAGTATTTCGCCATTTTAAATAAGGAGGCATATCATGAGCAAGGAAGAGAAAGATCGGGAAGTATAATTAAAAGCTTTGTTGAAAAGATGGCTTTTTAAAAATATGGAAAGGTGAAAAGTTTAGAAAGGGAATGCCTGAGAAGACTGATGGCTGAACACTCAACTGCAAAACTGAGGAAGTAGAAGGAGAGAAAGAAACAAGAAAGTGCCAGTGCATTTAAGGATGAGTACCTGGAGAAGCTAACAGAACAAAAGCAGAATGAGACTGCAGATGGATATTGACATATGTAAAGAGTACGTTCAAATGAATGAACTGGGCTTGCATGCCAATGAGGGGAAAAGTGATGGTGAGCAAGACCACAAACTTTGTAAAGGTATTAGTCACAAGATTCTATTTGGTAAATTCAAATTATGGAGAGAAAGAGGAGAAGAATATGGGATAATATCAAAGAGGACATTAGAATATTAAATCTAAAGCTTCAAAAAAACATCACATGGCGGTTCAGTAGAAGAGGTGGAGATGAAGCAGTATCACCCTGTTGACAGACATAATGTGACATTTAACACTCAGTTCAGAGGGCAATCGAGTGGTGGAGGCTTAAAGATGATGACTTCAATCTTCACAGTATTGAAGAACAAATCATTTTGGAATTCAAAGTTTCAGCGTGCTAACTGTGAAAGTAGCTAAATCTTTATTATTGCAACAATTTGGACAAGAAATGCAAGTTTTATTCAGAAACCACACAGTTTTATTGAATTTAATTGTTACAAATGTCATCAGAAACAAAGAAAAAGAACATGGATCTGATCACATCGTGTCAAATTCAGCACAGAAGTACTTCAGAGGCAGAAAACATCAGAGTGAGTGACATCACAGCAGCCATCTTTCATAAAGAGAAATCAATTATTCTTATTGATTGAAGCCATTTTGAGAGGGATTTTACCCACAGATTCTTTAGAAACACTTCAGACAACTTCAAAAGGGAATATCTTAAATAATTTCCAGAGAGATACCATAATGGCAAAGGAAAATTTATCTTTATTTTGAAAAACAAGTACAAGGAGATAAAGAGATAACAAGGTGTAGAGCTGGATGAACACAGCAGGCCAAGCAGCATCAGAGGAGCAGGAAGGCTGACGTTTCGGGCCTAGGTCTAGGTTATCTCAGATTCTCCAGCATCTGCAGTTCCTACTATCTCTGAAACAAGGAGATAAAGGTTCAGATTTTCCAATAGTCAGGCAGTCATTATGCCAGTGTAGATGAGATTGGTGCATGGGGACCCTGTGGAATCTCCTCCATGGCAGACTCCAAAAATAAACTGTTTTGCTAGCTAATTCATCTGTGCATGGAACCCTTTGAAAGTACCCATTTAAATCGGCTAATTCAGGATTAAGTAAAGTAAATAAATAATTATTATTAAACATATAGTCTAACTCCCAAATCACTATTCAATTGACCACATACTTACTTTTACACATCCCCATTACACAAGACCCAGACCACCCACACCCCTGACCTAGACCTTGGCCTGACACCCCCAGCCTGCTCAGGACCCGATGCCCCCTTCCTTCACTTCCACTTTCGCCCACTCTGGATCAGCTGCACCTCCCCTAACAACCCTTTTCCCCCACACTGATCCCACCTGCCCCTGCTGTTCCCGACCCAATCTGCTTCCACCCCAGGATCCACCCCCTTCTCTCACGCCAGACTCATCACCCCACCCACGTTTTGCACCTGCCATTCCTTCCTCTGGTCTAGACCCTACTCCCTATTCTCAATCCAGATGAACAGTCCACTCCTTGCCCTGCTCAAAACCTGATCTGCCTTCCCCACACCAGACTCGACCTGCCTGGTACCCACCAAGAACCAAGCCCCATTTCTGTGTCACTGGCCCCATCTTCCACCTAGTACCTGACACCACATCCTCCTCAGATCCAATATCTCCAATACACCCCAACCAACCCTTAACACTACATCACTTTCCTGCCCCCTTGTCACCCTACATCTGGCACCTAACTGCTTGGCATCCTACTGCCTATCAACATGGCATCCTACCCCTAGCACACGAATCCCTGCAGCGTCCCTCTGCCCACTCACAACCTACCAAGTTGGCACTCTACCTTCTACACATTTGGCAACCTATCTACTTGACATCGAACCCATTTGGCACCTTAACTTCTCAGTCCCCTACTTGACACTTAGGCTTTGTACTTACCATTTGATAGAAGTTGTAAAGTGGCTGTCTGTGATTCTAGACCTTTAAATTTCAGAATACAATAGCTGACTGCAGTGAAGAAAGGGGCATGGTTTGCCTTCCCCAGACAGTTTTGCACAATGGGAGAGCTGTCAGAATGGAAGTACTACTCTGCATTTCTGAAGGAGCTACAATCGGAATCCCCTGTCAGAAATAAGGAGCCCTCTCATTTTCTATAAAGGTCTGTACAAGATTGCCTCTCCTTGGAAAATCTGACACAGTAATCCTAAAGAAATTCTACAAATGCATTGCAATGATAAACATCTCAAGCGTGTATCAACAGTCCGTCATCACACTAATATTCACTGGTAGCAATCTTTTCACCAGAGAAATTCAAGCTTTCAGATCCCTTTGATGGATCAGAAAATTGGCAAATATACAAAGTGCAATTCTAAATATTTCAAACAGCTTCAGCTTTGGACACCAAATCAAACGCAGAACTACATGGGAAGAACATGAATTAGATGTTACATTGATCAATATAACAGATCAATGAGGAACAAATTGCTTTCGACAACCTCAATATTTGAGCATTATTCCACTTCAAGTAAAAGATAAGACACTGGCAATATCATGATTCAAAAGTAGATACAAACTTTATAAGGTCACCAATCTGGCAACTCAATGCACCCTCCTGTAAAATTCACCCCCAAGTGATAGAAACAGACATGAACCTGAACAGGTAGACCCAGAGTCGGCCACAGAAAACAGATTGACTCCTTAATTTCAAGTGGAACACTTCCAAATGCACCACTGTGAAGTCAGGTATTTCTCCATTTGATAATCTGTTAGTGACATATTCCAGTCCTGCAAAATCCAAACACTAACATTTGAGTCTGTATTGTCTAAACTTATTCCTATGTACTTCCCTTCAGTAAACAATACGGAATTTCATCTCATTCTGAGTTTGATTTGAACTTGATGCCTGAAATGTTTGGGTTGCTCAGCTCTGAGTAATGTCATGTTTTTGATTTGTGTTAAAAAACATGAATGACTTCCACAAAAGGTGATTAACACGTGTTTAATTTATTTCAAAAGGGCAAATAATCCTGGAGATGTTGCTAGTGGTGACATTAAGTGATCACCCTTTGTATGTGTTGATTCTGAATATTGCAGATAACTGTATTAAAAAGAAGTGGCATTATCAAGGATCGACAGTTTAGGCCTAAATTCAAATTTCATTATCTTTATTACGCACGTAATTTTTTTCTTACTCTGATTTATTGCCCTAATTTGTACAAACAGATAATATTACAGTTTGTGCTGCAACAACCTAATTTGCTTTCTGTAATGTGATACATCTTTTTTTATCTCATGTTTGCCAATCTGCATCTTGGCTTTTTGTTAGCAATTGTAATTATTAACATAAAAAAAATTATAGTGGAAGGAAATAACCATTGTATGAAATATTTTTTTTCTTGTTTTGTTTTGCCACTAGAATGATGGAATCCCTGTGGAATGCCAGTAACCACGCTTAAGAGGAAGTTGAATATAAAGCGTGATAATCTGGGGATATATTTGCTGTGTGCTTGAAAGCCCTGAGTTTTATCGAGTGTGTTAGATTTCACTCTTGTCTCTATCCAGCCATGACTGTCTTTCTTCCTCGCTGACAGCAACTGCAGGACCAAATTGACAGGCCCTTAAAGCCAGCTGACGAAAACCAGCATTAATTAAGTCATTGCCGGACTGTAATTTTGTTAAGAAGTAAAAATCTAATATGAGAAAAGGTTACCGAGTCCTTTCCTGTGTCAGAATTTCTACTCAGCATGAATATTAATGTACATAATGAAGACAGTCTTTGCTTCATCAAACATCATTCCAAGCACAGGTGCCAGCAGCAAACTCCATTGATTTGTTCCAAAGGCAAATATGTCAGGAGAGACTGACTGTCCTACTCCTTATCTGAAATTCCCAACCTTTTTTTTTGTTTACTAATGGACTTTTGTTTAATTGACCTTCCCAGAATGCTTATGGTGTAGGGACATTACATTTGCAGATTTTAACAAGAAATCAAGTCAGTACAAATGATCCACTTATGGGTTGTCTAAATCATTTCAGTTGCCATCTCTAGTCCTGGCTGTTCATCCCACATGCAGTCTCAAGACTACTGATACAGAAAGACAATTAAGTGATAAACTAAGAAATCCCTGTGTTTATGAGACATTATGAGGCTCCCATGCAATGAATAAATGCGCAGGCTGCGAGACAAGGTGTTTATTAGCTCACAGCAGCCATTTATTGTTGAGAACACTGTGGGATTGCTAGGTTTATCACAATTATACTAAATGTTTTAAGGTTTTTTTTTAAATTAGAAAAGAAGTCTGACAAAAAACTTTTACTAATGACATTGCTTTCCAGCTCAGAATTGTGGGTAATATGTCACAGAGGACTGCTGTTTTCCATGTTTAACTCACCACAATGATGTGGTTCTTCAGTAAGGTCTTACACTGAGCAAGTTTATAGGTGTGTGGAATTTATCTTCTATATTCAACTAAGACTTTGTTCACCCTACAGCTTTAAGGATGCCATAATTCCCTTCTATAATTGGCAACAATGCAATAATATGGTGACTTAGCAACCTTAAATTAATGATTCTGATTACAGGAATATGAAACATCAGGGAAAATCAGGTATTTAAAGTGGCAAGAAAGGTAAATAATAAAACAAAATTTCTTACTTCCAACACATGATAGAAAGTCCATTGAAAATTGCTTTCTTTTTCACACAGTGACCGTGTAGCATGTGTATTTGATAAGGTGCCGCACAAAAGATTAATACACAAGGTAAGATCACACAGGATTAAGGGTAACATATTAGTTCAGATAGAGGATTGGCTGACCAACAGAAATCAAAGTTTTGAGATAAATAGGTTCTTTTCTGGTTGGTATAACATAACTAATGGGGTGCCACAGGATTCGGTCCCCGAGCTCCAACTACTTATAATCTATATCGATGACTTGGATGCAGGGATAGAATGTAATAGCCAGATGACACTAACAAAGGTGGGAAAGTAAGTTACAAATAAGAAATAAGAATGTAAAAGTGGATTTAGATTGGTGAGGTGAATGGGCAGTTGGAGTTAACATGGATAAGTTTGAGGCTGTCCATTTTGTTCAGAAGAATAAAAAGGCAACTCAGTATCTTAATGAAGAGAAACTCCAAAATGCTTTGGTACAGAGGCATCTGCAGAAAGCTAGTATGCTGGCACAGTAGGCAATAAGGAGAGCAAATTGAAATTTGGCATTTATTGCTAAAGGAATGGATTATGAAAACAGGGAAATATTGTTGTACAAGGCACTAGTGAGATCGCATTTGGAGTGCTGCATACAGTTTTGTTCACTTTACTTGAACAAAGACTTAACTACATGGGAGACAATTCAGAGAAGGTTCACTAGCTTAGTTCCAGAGACTTATTTTATGAGGAGAGATTGGGTGGTCTAGGCCTTTACTCGCTAAAGTTGAGAAGGATAAGAACAGATCGAGTTGAAATATATAAGATGCTGAAAAGGGTTTATAAAGTAAATATAGAGCAGATGATGCCACTCCCCCCACCACATCCCATAGGCTAATATAGAATGAAAGATCATAGTTTTAGGATTGGGGTAGTAGATTTAAAACAGAAATGAGGAGAAATTACTCCTCTGAAAGGGTCATGAATCTGTGGAGTTGACTACGATGGAAGTCAGGGCACTGAATAGTTTTTTTTTATTATTGATTCATTGGAGGAGGGGATCACTTGATAGGCCAATATTTATTGCCCATCCCCAGTTGCCCACAGGGCAGTTAAGAGTCAACTACATTGCTGTGCTTCTGGAGTCACATTGTTGGCCCCCCAGGTAAGGATGGCAGTTTCCTTCTCTAAAAGACATTACTGAACTAGATGGGTTTTCCAACAATCGACAGTGGGTTCTTGGTCATCATTAGACCGTTAATTCCAGATTTTTATTGAATTCAAATTCTGCTATCTGCTGTAGTGGGAACATTACCTGGGGCTTCTGGATTCACAGTCCAGCAATCATACCACTACACCATCACTTCTCCCGCCAAAGGGAGAGATAGCTGTATTTTTAATTAGTAATGGGTTTAAAGTGATGGAGAACAGGCAGGTAAGGAGTTGAGGTCATGATGAGATCAGTCGTGATTCTTTTAAATAATGGAGCTGATTCAAGGGGCTGAAATGCCTACTCCTGCTCCTAACTCTTATGTTCTTACATTATGTTCCTTAATGTATTACTGTAAATCATCCAGTACGTAATTATAATAAATAATCTCAGTGCATACATTTTCTAATGGAGTCATTTTTTTTCCTCTATTTCAGTATAAAAAGTCTGCGGTCAGATGAAATCCTGTTGCCTTAGGCCTAGAGAATGAGCTAGGTCCCAAATTGTCAGAATCTGAAGTGTGTCAAGCAGGAAGATCTACTTTCATGTTTACCATCCAAATTAGGCTTCTGGAGCTGGGTCATTGAGTGAAACAGAGGTGAATTTAAGGTTGTAACAAAAGTTAAAATCACCATAGTCTTACCAAACTATAGGGCTGCTCTCTCATTAAAGAAATGACTGGTGGTGGTTTAACCTGAATGTCACCACATTACAAGTAAGGGAAGAGTTTGGAAAGGACAGTCCTTCATGGTAACCTCAGCCAGTGGACGAAATGTTGGTGTCCCTCTGCATCACAAACCAGCCATTCAAACAATTGAACTGGCTGAACTCTATGACTCTATGACTCTAAGGTTGTAACTGTGGGAGTTTAAGAATAGCACTCATATTTATTTTGAGGAAGAGCCTACATCCTGCAAGTGTCCAATTATCACCAGGTCCTGCATTGCTGAACTTGGTACACCCTAGATGACATAGTGGCCACAGGAGAAATTGGCAGAACAGCCACTCTCAGAAGGCAGGTAAATTGGGGCAAGACAGTGGAAGTATGTCAAGTATTCTTTGGCATGACAGGAACTCACCCATCAAGGGTGACCTTGTCTGTAAGGAAAATACTCTCATCCATCCTTGGAGAAAAATAGAACATGACACCCGAAGAGAGGACATCCATGGATGAGTTGGCTCTAGTGCTTGCTTCATTGGCACCGTGCTAAAGGCAAAATGGGGTGCACTTCTTATTCATATGAACATCCCTACTTATGTATCTGATTCAGCCTCTTTGACCGCATTAGATTTCATCAGAATTTGAGTTAATGATGGCACAGCGAGGTAAAAGCATACAGACACTTCAGATCATCCGTTTGTGCTTTCTCATTGCCACCGAACATCAAATGGCATCATGGTGGCTCAGTGGTTAGCACTGCTGCCTCACAGTCTCAGGGACCCGGGTTCGATTCCACCCTCTGGCAACTGTCTGTGTGGAGTTTGTACATTCTCCCCGTGTCTGCATGTGTATCCTCCAGTTTCCTCCCACAGTCCAAAGATGCACAAGTTAGGTGGATTGGCCAAGCTAAATTGCCGATAGTGTCCAGGGATGTGCAGGCCAGTTGAGTTAGTTATCAGAAATGCAGGATTACAGGGATAGGGTGAGGGTGGGGGCATGCTCGTCGGAGGATTGGTGTGGGCCCGATGGACTGAATGGCCTGATTCCGCACTGTAGTGACTCTATGAAGTGAATAAGTCGATCAGTTGGAAGATAAGGGACAATCAGGATCTAGGAGTCCATGATACCAGGCAACAGTACAGATAAAGGCATCTCAGAGGTAAATGTATCAGATGTAGGACATATGTCACAAGGTGAGGAGCGTAGTTGTGACAAATGTAATGGAGGCTTGTGGCAGTCCCCATTGGAAGACACAGAGTAGCAACAATAATTCTCAGGGTATTGGAAATTCTGAGCCTCTGGACTTATTTATTAAGAGGATGGTTCTGAAGTAGTAAAGAGAGAGGAGGCAACATTTGGTACATTTTCTGAGAGTCTGTGCACACTAGCATAATGACGGAGTCTTGCCATTAGTCAGTTAAATAAAAACGCGACTCATCATTGAAAGATTGGTGAGACCTTGAGGGGGTTCCAATGCACCAGGCCAATAATTGAATGCAGGAACAATGTGATCTCCGTAACAATATAGCTGCAATAATCAGAAGACTTCAAAAGTACTGGTGCCAAGATGACAGGCAGAAGGACAGAAGTCTCCTGTACAGGCACAACACTCAGTGCAGTCATATCGTAAAGTGACACAGTCTATCAAGCTATCTGGCAATGGGATTTCCATTCAAGGTGCCCCATGGTTAAAAACTGGTCTTAGACGTCTCTGCAAGCAACACACCACTGATTTGTTCCCCAATGTCGGAGTATGTAACTCCACACCTGCAGGTGATGAAACCTGTGGTTGGGCAATCAAGGGTGCACCCATGCAGAGGAAAGGCATCTCCCTTGGCAAAGCAGGTTGTGGGCACATCAGAATTCAGCATGACCAATAGGAACACTCGTCAAATATTTGGACAATAATTTCTGCAATGACGACATGATTGTTGTTTGCATCAGCTGGATTCAAAGATGATGTCTAATCAGAACTACAAGTTTCTGTCATGGGTCAGAAGTTAATGTTTCGGGTCTGGTGACCTTCCTCAGAATTGTTTCAGAACTTCTGTCTTAATGAAATGGATGTTATTTGATGAATACAGAAGGCTACACTGACTCTGAATTGTTGTTTTAAAGGTGGTCCATTTCACTTTTGGGACCTTTTCCAGCCATTTTGATGGCATGGGTTCATATCCCACTGCTATCATCATGTTATGTTAATGATATTGCTCTAATTATTGCTCATTAGGGATTAATTCCAAAATTTGGAATATTTAAAACAATAAAACACATCACAAGTTATGAAACAGACATTAAAACAAACCAATAGATTTCTACGTGTAGCTTGCAAAACCAAAACAAGTAACTGCCAGGCAGTCAAAACATTATAAACATAAAACACATGGAGTCCGTAAGAGTGCACTTTCTTAAACTAAAGGTACATGCTCAAAGATTATGATGACATTGTTTTTTTTTCCCTGTAAGGAGGTATACAACCTAGATGACTTCTGGCATTCAGATGTTTTTGCAAAAGGCAGGAAGATGCATTTTAAATTGAATTCCCTAATTCTATAAGTCCGTCTTCAAATCAAAGTATTGCAGCAACAATTCTTCGGCAAGCAGATTCTTCCTTTAGCTTGAACTCTTCTTTATCTTCAGCAAATCAGTCTGCTGTGAGGTTTATTTCTGCTGCATTGCTGCGTGGTCATGTTTGTCTAGAATTCTTTGATCAGCCATCTGATGTCCCCAGTTCTAATTCTCTTGGATCTTCCTGGATTTCAAGGTTATTCCTAAAGACGCTATCAAGGTGTTTAGGATTAATGCTGTTACATTCTCAATACTTCTATCACACTCTACAAATTGGGGTACTGCATACATTTCCTGTTCAGAACATATTCCTGCTGAGGAGTTCACAGAATGTTAACATTCAGATCTCAGTGATGATCTCCAAGAGTAAATGAATCACTCAGATATTCTATAGTTTCCTAGTCTCCACTATGGGTATGGCCTCAGTTTTAAAAGTGTTCAGTAGTCTTTGCATGCCTATTGGCCAGTCAATCCTTGCTATGGATCTAACCTTGCTCGTGTTTACTCTGGAGAATGCATGCGTTAACAGTCTTTCCATTGCCTGGGTAAAGAGACATCCCCATTCAAGATCCAGATCAATGATCCTCTATTTTAGAGTACTTCCCATGCTCACGGGCACATGGACAAGCATCCCCACCCAAAGACTATCATGGAATGACTTAACACAGAGTATTTCCTTTTCTGGCCATTGTCTTCCTTGTTGCTAGAGATGTATGGAGTTCAGTTATTGCTGCATTGTCAATCTGAAGAGACAGAGTATGGGAGATACAAAGGCATCATTTCCCATAACTGGTGTTGATGTTTCTTCCCAGGGAATAGAGAAGAGTATGAAGAGGAGAACTAACAGATCTAACAGTTCTGAAGAAGTGTCACTGGACTTGAAATGTTTACTCTGTTTTCTCTCCATAGACCTGCTGATTTTCTACAGCAATTTGTTTTTGTTTCAGATTTTCAGGATCCACAGTTTTTTATTTATACCAATGGTAAGATGTTCAGTAAGGTAGGTTTGTTAAATACATATTTAGAATTATAATTAACTAGCAAGAGCAAGGAACGATGTTTATTATTTATCCATACACAGTGTTGTAACAGTATGAAAAAAATCTTTTGTGGTATCTACTGCTCCTGCAGTATTTCAGTTCAGGTACTAAGTGGGATGAAAGTAATATGTTGCTTTTCAAATTGCATTCTAAATAACAATAAGACAGAGAAACAGTACATTGTAAAGTTGACTGAAGTCCTAGATCAAGTTTACAAGTTGGTATCAAACCTTAAATAAAACTCATAGCGCTTTGCTGTGTCAAGTGTAACATGCTTGAATCACCAAATAGAAGGTAAAGGTAGCTACCAATGTAGGAGAATGTTGAGGTGAATTTGAAAGTAAAGAGGCTGGGGAGCAAAGAAAATCAGATATCATTCATGAATTATTCTAAATTAAATGGCAACTTAGCTAATACATTTGTATCACTATATAAAATGCTCAAAGGTGGAATAGATTTGGAGTGGTCTGTGGAGTGTCGAAAATCATTTGAAGCTGTGATTTAAATTCTGACAAGTCATGCTATATTGACCTTCTAAGATCCAAAGGAAAAAATGGGTTTGACAACTGATACATCACCACAGAAGTAATATTGGTCTTACCCCAAATAATGGAAGGCCAATTGGAGAAGCCTGTAACAAACATTACATGTATTTTAACAAGATCACAGCAAAATTACATTCAGGTTGGGAAAAAACAAATAGCAATCACATATGGTGTTACTAACTTCCACAAGTATTTATACAATAGGAGGGTTATTTGGTTATCTCTACCATAATGCCCTTAGGACCACATTTGGTACAAAGAAGGAAATACCATCCCTAGCAGCAACATAGTTTCAATGGTGAGTGTTGATTTTAATAACACATCGTGCAAGGCAGCTGATCATATGTTGTTAGCATTTTATCAAGATTTCTCATGTGGACTGATTCATTTTTAACCAATGAGTTACCAATAACGTACATATATGCACAAGTGTCTGCCAGAGAAATTAGTGAAAAAACTCACAACAACCTGATGCTCAGTAAAGTGTTCAAAGTATAATAACTGGCTGGCCTAAAGAAATTGTAAGACATATTTATATATTCACACATGTAAATGAATTGAATATAGGTCCAGACTGTCTCCTACGTGGTTTAAGAATCACTATCCTGCTACAGCTTAGAGATGCATCATTCAGAAACTTTATCAAGAGCACTCAGGGCAAGTCCCTAAGAAAGCAGTAGCAACAATCTTGGCATGAAAAGATAGACGGAGATAATAAAGAGTTGGTGCACATTTTTGAAGAGTCTATCTTAATGAAAAATGATCGAAGCAAGGTTCCTTTCATATCATAGAATGGAACAGGAGGAGTACTTTGTTTTGGTTGCTGGTTACAGCACGTGGATAAACATTGAGTCTATGCCCAACAACAGAAGTGTTAAAACTATTGAGGTTTTGCTGAGTTGGTTTGCAATTTATAGCCTGCCAGAGATGTTGACATCAGGTAATGGTACACTGTTTATAGTAGACGATTTTGAAATACTACTGAGTAAGAATGGAGTCAAACACATTCTAACCAAATGATTGTACAGAAAGAAGTGTATAGATATTGAAGAGGTCCTTGCATAAATACCTGCTACAGTGAAGCAACAATTGCCATGTTTCTCTTCAACACAGTTAAACAATTTTCTGTTCTGTTACAGATTGATTCCACAATCCAAAAAACTTTGCTTACCTTACAACTTTGTGCTGAAACACACTTCTAAATGCTGCTTAGTTTATTTAAGCATGACGTTAGTATTGAAGAGAAAGCAAGTCAAAGTAAAGTTGAGTTGTGATGCATAAAACCCAAAGTATTCAGTGTTAGGTAGAAGGTCATGATGAAAAACATTAAGGTGATAAGGAAAAGTGTGTGATTCAAATTTTTTTTAAAGAGACTTTCCCATATATAGTGAAGATCTAAGAGAGACTTCATCAGGATCACATAGATCATTTACTTGAAAGAGAAAGTCTGAGAAAGGTAAAGCATGAAAAATCTTTGATAATCCAAATTCCTATTGCAGTCTAAAGTGAAACCCAGAAAGGCAGTGGAAGGCAAAAAGAAATTGAAAGTTTGCCTGTATTAAGAACTCACCAAGACAGCAAAGTTGAGTTGGTAATCAAAAGCAAATTTCAGATTTGACACAGTCAGAAATGTTGAGAGAGTCGAGTAAAGCTATTGCAAATGGAAAGAGATATGCATACACAAAGAGGAAGAGGCCAGATAATTGAAAGTATGTATGAGGTAGAATATATCAGGTTTTTTTTTCAAAACATCTTGCCTGGTAATGATATTTTTGTGAAATACATATTAGTTCTTGGTGCTGAGGAAATAAAAGCATGGAAATAATTCTGCAAATATCAGCCATACAAGCTTGGTTGTAATTACAATAAAATCAAATTTGCAAACCAAGCTTTTAAATTTCAAACATTGTTGATATCAGTTTAAATATTTTACATTCCAAAGAAAAATTATATACATATATCAATTTACATCTGAATATATTATTTTGGTGGGGAGGGAGTATAATATATTACAGAAGCACAGAAAGAAGACTAGCACAGGCAGACACAGGCAATAGAGGTGAGGCATGATGTGGAAAAGACAGATCCAGCAAAGTGATAGTCCACATTGTGATGCTCAGGCTGATGCCCAGAGGAGTGGACATGTCCATTAGTTGCTTAGCTTTCTATGACTGTACTGCTCTGAAAAGTCTAGGAACCTTGGGAGTTGCCTTTAGATTCTCCACAGAGGGAACTGTCCTCTTCCGCATTCTGCTCCATCTAATCTATTTGCTTGTGGTAGTCTTTGTTTGATTCCCTTTCCATGATCCAGCTAACCATCAAGTCAGTGAACTTCATTACCAGTCCACAAATCACTGCTATGTGGTGGGAAACACTGGAATAATTTAAGCTGTTGCTGGACTAGTTCAGACAATCTTCAACTCTCAAACCCTCTTCACTCAGGCACTGATAGAAAGCTCATCACTCAAATGTCGGTGCTTGATATTGTAAATAGTGCTTCCTCACTGCCTACCTTCTTTAAACTCCAAAGTCTCAGCTGTTGCTCAATAAGCAATGGCCTCTTGCTATGCAGCCACCTCAGCTGAGCTGTCATAGTGTCATGCCTGTGTAAAACTGGGAAGGTTTTGTAACACTGAGTTAAATACTTTTAGTCACCATTTTTGGGCTTCATGCTCCTGTCCAGAATATTATCTGGAAGCAGGAAAGCATTGGCTCCTGAAGGAATACATAAAGGGAAGGTGTTAAGGGAAACACCCATTGCTTGGAAAAAGAAATAATTTTGGGCTTTAGTTTGGCTTTTTTGCAGAAGTCTTGGCTGAAGCTGGATGTGTAAGACAGCTGCTCGTGACAGAAGGAAATGGTTTAGAACTGTTAAGAAATAGGATACTGTCGTGTAGGGAGTTTATTTTTAAGTCTTGAGACCAATGGTGTTTGGTTAAAACACTGAAGGGATTATTTGAACCTGAGAAACTCTGGGCTCAGTTGTTTGAAGACTCCAAGAAAAGGTGATCACATTGTCACAATAGGAAATTGAAGCCACAATTAAGTGCTATAAATAAAGCCAAGCGAAAGGAAATATCTCTGGTGTGTATACTGAAAAAGGTGTGCTTTTTTAGATTAATGTGAATATCTTTTACTGGACTTTATCTAACTTGTGTTATATGTAAATAGTTTGATTTAATCTACTTTATCTTCATTTCTTTCACTTCTGTTAAAACTTCTGCTTCATTGCTAAACCCAAATCTGCAGCATTCTGCATTTGTTCTTCAGTGAAAGATGACCTCCCTGAAACTCAAACTATAACATATGATCTATCAAGCTAGATTTCAATCTACAATCTGACCTATACAGTAATAACATTAGTTTGGCTCATAACAATGTACACTGCACCTGTTTCAACTCAACACAGTTTTCTCTTGTAGTACATTTTTTCCCTCATTTGCTTTTGAGTCATTCACTGCTATTTTTTACATTATATCCAATTTTCTGCTATGTTACTCAGCTTTGTGAAATTATATGCTTTTTCTTTGAGTTGGATGTGGGTTAATCACAGATTGTAATTCCTCCCATTTTTCAAATTCAACTATTAGGGTATTCTGAAATATCACCTTAAATGTCATTCTCTGCATCCCTATTCATCTATCCATTGACCTAATGTAGTTGTTCACTTCAGCTAGCTTTGCATCTATGCGCTTAGAAATGTGTTATTTAAGTTTTAAATACTAGTCATTGGCCCAATCTACTCATCCTCAAACTGAATGTTAAGTTTATTCTATGATGGTTATTACTATTGAAGGTCATAAGAACATAAGAACATGAGAACTAGGAGCAGGAGTAGGCCATCTGACCCCTCGAGCCTGCCCGCCATTCAATAAGATCATGGCTGATCTTCTTGAGACTCAGCTCCACTTACCCGCCTACTCACCATAACCCTTAATTCCTTTACTGTTCAAAAATTTATCTAGCCTTGCCTTAAAAACGTTCAGCGAGGTAGTTTCAACCGCTTCACTGGGCAGGGAATTCCACAGATTCACAACCCTTTGGGTTTGAAGAAGTTCATCTTTACCAAGAGATCATTAGTTGATTCTATCTAATTGTACAATACTAGGTCTAATATAGACTATTCTCTAGTTGGCTTCAGGATCCGATATTATAAGAAGTTATCCCAAAATGTCCCATGAACTCTTTAGCTAAGCTATGTTCGCCCACCTGATTTTTCTAGTCAATATGCAGATTGAAATGTAAATTAAAAATTGGAAGATAGAAAAAACACTAATTGAACATTTGTGTTCTGTCAAAGCCAACTTCAAACAGCTTCACCTAAACACTGCAAAGACTGTCATTCTAACCTTCCAACTCAGCAAGCAGAAGGCCAGGAAAGAACTTTGTGTCAAATTCTGTGACCGAAATATGCCCACTACCCAAAGGCAAATACGACAAGTAAACCAGATCAATACAATTGTGCAATATCCAACCTTTTTTTCAGCTCTAATTCTTTGTCATTGTAGAATCAGCAGTGTGCTTTATGTATGAAGACATATGTATTTGGTGAGGTATGAACATATTCCATCATCACTCCACTATCCATGTGAAACCATCTAACAAAGTGTATGGTACGCATTATCAAATCAATTATTAACTTGTTAAGCAACAAAGCAACATTTTTGCATTGCATTGCTGCATTTCTATGCAACATCAGAGAAGCGGGGAGCACAGCCAATTGTTGAAAGGCAAGTGTGATTAACTTGCCTTTTGTCTAACCATTACAAGACATAGGATAGTCTTCTTAAAAAACTTAAGAAATTGAAAGAGATATATGATGACCAATTTGGTAGAGAACCACCAAAATTATGTACTGGCAGAAAGTATGATTTATAAATCTAAATAGAAGGAGAACAAATATTTGGATATCGGTAATAGTTTCTAAAATATACAACCAGCTCAACTCATAGTAAGTCAACACTCATCATGGTATTACATCATGAAGAAACAGAAGCCAGCTCAGACCAACTTATAGTACATCAATCAATCATGAAAAGAGTGAGGAAGAACACTCCAGTGATGATTTTGCAGTGTTGTTGATTCATCATAGAACCCCTACAGTGTGGAAACAGGCCCTTTGGCCCAACAAGTCCACACTGACACTCAGAGCATCCCACCCAGACCCATCCCCCAATAACCCACCTAATCTACACATTCCTGAACACTACAGGCAATTTAGCATGGCCAATCCACCTAACTTGTGCATCTTTGGACTGTGGGAGGAAACTGGAGCATCCGAAGAAAACCCACGCAGACACAGGGAGAATGTGCAAACTCTACACAGACAGTCGCCTGAAGGTAGAATCAAACCCAGATCCGTGGTGCTATGAGTCAGCAGTGCTAACCACTGAGCCATTGTGATGCTCGAGGGTTATGCCCTCTTATTCCAGATGCGCCCAGAAGATTAAAGATTTGACTGTGATGAATTGTGACTATACAAAGATTTGTGCATACTGGTAGATCTGAAATTGCTAGATATTTGATATCTACCAGATGATAGAATTCAAACAGCCAGGCTAAGCTTTTATATTGGCAATGCAATGTGATTCTGGCAAGACATGGAATAAATCTTGCATATGCTGTGAGACTGTCTCTCATAGGATATAATGTGAAGATCTCTTGCTCAGGTACATGTCTTTCAGGATAAATGGATAATGGTAATAATATGTTGATATACGGTAATATGTTAGCACCAGCTCCCATGTGAATTTTTTTTAGTGTGTGTTGTCCTACATGGTCAGGGCATATAATATTAATGGTTGTAAAAGCTTCTGATTACCTTATAGTGTTGACATGGTGTGTGAGGTTAACAATACGAAAAGTATGCCTTTCGTTGGTTGACTCTAAACATTATTGATATATTTTCTGGATATCAGAGTAATGAATAATTCAACAGATATTTATTACAAGAGAGTACTATATAGAAAAATTACATTTATCAAGTACATAAGTTTCTAGCATAATGTTAACCTGGCAGGTTATAACAGAGGAACATGCTTCCAATAGCGTCACACTTCAGGTAAGATGGAGTGTGAGATACTTATTCCTTCAGATCATATGCTATGATGTAGAGACAATATAATGAATATGGCTCTTAAGCGTACACAGACATACTAACCATGAAGCAAGAGACAACATTATTTTGGTGGAGCATGTCCTGGAGGCTTGTGCCATGTTGGGGTTCAGTTTCTCAAGGCAAGAGTCACAGCGAATCAAGGTGAAGGTGTGCTATGCCATTATTCAGATTGTGCCATAATTTCATACGATGTTCACCCATACCCTTGTCAAATCCATGAAATGTTATCCTTTGCATTTGAAGATGAAAACATTTTCTTGCTTAGACAAAATTGAATTTAAAAGGAGACAGCTGTTGGGGTAGGAACGTTCGCTTTCAATAACTGGAAGGTTCATGGGATCTAACATGATACTTAGCAAGGATTGTACTCTGCAGAGCCTTGCTTTAGAGAAAACATGTAAGCTGAATCTGAGATGAGATGCCAGTGGAACCAAAGGATGCCCACACACATGAGCTGAAACACAGACATGCTGGCTCTATGGATAAATCCACACCAACAGCTTCCAGACTGGCCAAAGAGAAGCTGGTATTATAGCTTATTAACCAGAGATAACTCGTAAATACCAATAACATCCACCATGTCAAAGCAATCAAATCATAATGCGTGAGTAGGTCTGAAACTATTATGTTGTTCATTGATGCTTCTGAATGTGTAAACACAAGGAATGACAGGCATGAAATGCAACAAGCAGTAGAAATGCAAAGTGCAATTAAATACACTGCCCACAAACAACGTCAATGAAAACACCGCTGAAAGAAAACTAGAGGAAATGTCTATGTCGTGGCTAGAATCAAAAAACTTATTCAGAAGAAACAATGACTTTTGAACCGTTTTAAAATCAGATAGCACAGATGCTAAGGTCCATACCCTCAAATCAGCATTGCCTAGCAATGCAGCAGGAGAAATGTAAAAGTTCAGACACTCAGTTCAGCATTTTGACGTTATTGTCAAAGGAGCTGTAACAAGGAAATAACCAAGGTCTGAAAGGCCAGCATTAGTGACATTGTGCTGAAGTAGTATCAAGCTGTTCCAAGTATTGCAACTGCAAAAAAAAACCTCAGTGACAATATAAGAAATATACGTTGATTGAATCAGTAATGAAGATTTTTTTTAACATGATAAACAGGCCTGCATGTCTACTTTTGAATGCACTAAGCGCACTGGAAAATTACCTACTGCTGTCTGACAATAAATCTGATTTCTGAGCTGGGATCAGGGAGATATCAAGTGGGCAGATATTCTAATCTAGTTCTGGAGGGGTAAGGAGCAAATGTATCTCTTGACTCATGGAGAAATTATCTTTGAGAATGCTGTTGTTGAAGGTACTCCAAAGCAACTCGAGGTAGAATGCAATCCACAACTTGAGCAAGTTTTTTTCAAAGGAAAGCCAAATCATTGGATGTGAAGGTGTAAGACAGAGACCTTACTCCTGTCATGTCTCTCTCTGATGAAGTCTAGGGCGGGAAGGATTCACAACGGCTTTCCCCTGACTTCAATGAGATAATAAATGGATAATAATCACAGAAATCATAGAATCCCTACAGTGTGGAAATAGGAACTTTGGCCCAACAAGTCCACACTGACCCTCAGAGCATCTCACCCAGACCCATCCCCCTATAATCTAATCTACACATCCCTGAACACTATGGGCAATTTAGCATGGCCAATCCACTTAACCTGCACATCTTTGGACTGTGGGAGTAAACCGGAGCACCCGGAGGAAACCCACGCAGACACGGGGAGAATGTGCAAACTCCACACAGACAGTCGCCCAAGGGTGGAATAAAAGAAGAGCAGGTCAAAGCCTGCTTACTCTGCAGCAAGTAATTCATGTTCTGACATCCTCAAGCCTTTCCATCATCTGTAACGCACAAATATTATGGAATAGCCTCTACTTGCCTTGATGAAGGGAATGCATACAGTGTTTTAAAACTTTTAAATGTCACTATTAGTTGTTCAATTGTAATATAAATATGTTTGAATGCAAATATGTGTGAATACATCCTGCAAAGTAAGTTGATTCTTGTGCTGACCACTATTATGTCAATGTTTACATGCTACACTGTACTTTTTCAATTGAAGAAAGTACCTGTATACATTAAAAATGTTCTTTAAAATGTGCTGTCTGTCTCTGCTGTCATGGTTTTCACGATGAATTAAATCAACTGACAGCTCTGTGTTATTTTTAGATGCTTTTAAAAGTTGAAAATTATCTTTGCACATGCTCATTACCACAGATTGACAGACATGCCACTTTGTGTCTCTCCTTCCATTTCAATCGATTTGAGCAATTACGGGCAACGTAGCTGGAAACATTCATTCTGTAGCCATTTTGAATGTTGTAGCATTATGAATGTTACACTGAGTTTCAAAAGCTAGTGATCTATTGATCCAAGAATGAGTGGAACTTTAAAAAGGCTGTAACAGAATATTAATTTGATGTGGTTTCTTGTTTGTTCATAAACATAGCATACACTTAAAGGATTAAATTTTCTACACACTGGAGTAAAGTCAATGATAGTGGATTTGATTTCAGAGTTTATTAGGCTGCTAAAAGGTTTCTTGTTAAAAATTCACACTTCTATTTCATGGTTGCTGCGCATTGTATGTAGTGATTACTAGCTGAATAAATTTTGATAACAAATGGAGGGCAATGGAAATAGAATTGGTAATCTGAGGGACATGCTGTGGCACAGGCGTGGCTTAGAGGCTGGAGGTTGCATGAGCAACCTGACAGGCATAACGGGTGATGGAAGCAATTGGATTGGCATGGGCAATGTGAGCAGGCATGGAGTGACATAGCACTAAGTGGGAGTGGTGGATGAGAGTTGAGGAGATGAGGAGGATGTGGGCTGATATTTAAATAATGTTTGGAGCTGGGCCACAGCCACAGAGTCTTTCTAACTGACCTGCCTCTACATCCACAATCCCTGCGCTCTCCATCGCAGTTCACAAAATGCACTGCAGACTCCAACCCTGCATGAAAGACTAAAATTCCAGGCAAAGTCACGCATGGGTCAAATGTGCATTTTGGATGTTGCAAGTTGCACAGTCATGTTTTCCAAAGACCATAGAAAAATTTGGTCCCAGTTTAGAAACTGGTTTTAGTTTAAGGTGTATCACATTACTTCAAAAAATCTTCTATTGTTTTCCTTTTGACATTTTCTTGCTCTGGGAATTCTAGTGTATGTTGTTTATAATTTTCTCCCTGGCACATGCAATGCACCTGATTTACACGCAAGTCCAACACATCTGAAATGCAAATTTTATATGTTTGGATGTTTCATGATTGGCTGTCATAATTTTCATAAATCCCTTTTGAGTTTTGCAAATGTTTTCAGCTGAACCAAAAGTCAAATGGCACAATGAAAGCTGCAGCGATAAATTCAAATTGTTTCCAAAGTCAATTAATATATCACAAGATGGATACAGTAGAGACTGTTAGGTCCGTCATGGTTTATCCAAACAGGATGAAAGCAAATATTTTACCATCTTGTTACATAATTGGCTTTTGAATTAACTTAGGTTTCGTCTTCACTGCCATCTCACAGGAGCAATCTGGGAGGTGAACACACTTGTTTCCAAACATCAGTCCTAAGTTAACATTTCATCCAGCTATTCTGCTTTGAGTTATTTTTGCATTTGCCTTGGTTACGCTTTTACTATATTCTTAATCCAGATCTAGACAGTCCATTCTAACTTTGTTTTCAAGGCATAGTTTTATAGTTATTCTCAAAAAAAAAGTGACCAACACTTCCAAGATCACATTTATCCAACCCTAAGTGCGCTGGAAAAGTAGTGGTGCTGAGCTCCTTGAATCATTACACATTGTACTGATAGGTCTCTCGGCACCAATCAAGAAATGGTAATTACTTATGATGTAGATAAGAGAGGATTTTGTCTAGGTAAGGAAACTAAATACTACCAGGTAATCTGCGTGTGCAAAATTGTGAAAATACATAATTTAGCTGATAGTTGACCAGGATCATCAATAGATAACATAGGAGTAAATGACAATGAACAGTTGTAAATATCTTGAAGAACCAATGTTATTCAAATGTGTAAGTCAAATGAGAGCCGAAAAAGTAGTTTCATGATTTAGGTAGAGGACATAATGTACTGTATAATATCGAGATGTTGACAAATCTCACATTCCATCAAGTCTCTGCCAGCGTTTAGATGACCCTGCAAAATGTACAACCTTAACTAGTTTTATCAATTTCAGTTGGGAAAAGATTCATCCATCTGATATAACTTTCTGCTGCCATCAACTGCATTGGATGCCATACAGGAGTTAAGATAGGTATCTAGGAGTCTTAGGTTGTAAGTATAATAAAGCAGGTTATTTGAAGTTGAGAAAAAGTTTTAAAGGAATCATGTCAATAGCTGTGTGTATTTCAATTATTGACAGACAGATCAATATTGCTCATTGGTGAGTGAAATTTATTGCATCGTTCATAGTTTCTGGGATAAACTTAATTCCTTCAATGTGTATGCAGTAAACAGAATGGAGTTTGGAAACACTCAATCTGTATTAAAGTACTCATTGAGGCTAAACAATAACACATCCATTACATAAAGAAAGAAATTTGAATGGAAACTGTCTTATGACATTTTTGTGCAATTATCTTGCATCATTTTTAGGAGATTTGTTTCTTTGGCTTTCCTGAGATAGTCCCATCAGTATTCATGTGTGTTCTGCAATTTCTACACAGATAAACAATTACCAACATAAAATTGAAAGAACTGTGGATACTGTAAATCAGAAACAAATACAAAAACAGAAATTGCAGGAAAAACTCAGCAGGTCTGGCAGCATCTGTGGAGACAAAGCAGAGTTAATGAGCCTTCACCAGAAGTAAGGTCACTGGACCAGAAACGTTAACTTCGATTCCTATCCACAGATGCTGCCAGATCTGCCGAGATTTTCCAGCAAACTATGTTTCTGTTTTTGTTTCTGATTTACCAAAATAAGTCCTTTTTTTTCATTTCCAACTACATTCCTGGCATTGCTACTGGGTCTTTGAAGAATTGTTAACAATTAATCCAGGAGCATACATTCAAATGCATTCATAAAGGACAGAACAGAAACTCTAGTGAGCCTCTGCTTCGGATTTTTTGTTTATGAACGTTTTGCTAAAAGAGTGCAGTGATTTCTAATTGTTCCCCTTAATTTTAAAGTGCTTGAAATAGAAAGTTTGTAATAGCCTTCTGGACAATTTTTAAAATTGCAATATTTATTTGGGGTCAAAGGGATTGAATTGCTGCACCTAATTTTTTGCTTTAAGGATTTTGAACATCACAGAGGAATAAGAAGTAAATCTAATCACAATATTATTTTTCAAGCTATTGTATACTGAAAAAACATTTTATTCCAATGACTGGAAGGGTGTGATGGTAATATAATCATTATAGGGTTGACTGCTTCTTGCCAAGTTCAAGATTATTAGCAATAATAACAAATTTGTTGAAAATTTCAACAAAGCTGGATTCTTGATGCTGATTCTGATTGTGATATCTGCCAACTCAGCTAGTATATGTATCAGAGTGAAGGTTGTTTGAGGTAGATCACTACCACCAATCCTGCTTTGTCTATAGCATGTCTCGGCCTGTGTCATTATCTGTGGTCGAGGATATACCACCATAAGAGTCCTTACAGAAGAAGCAAAATGGTTAACAAATGGTTTGTGACAAGATAGCAATAAGTACAATTTTATACACATTGGGCATAATTATTTGGGTTCTCAGGAACTATATAGAATGAATTTGGTCCACATGAAGACATGTGTAGAATGCATTGTCTCTACCCACAAACTGTGTATGAAAGCAACTTATTGGGTGAGCTCAATGTAGCATGTGTATTAATTCCTTCAAAACCATTGTCCTGTACAACATCTTCCCTCAAGATATTTTTGCCCCCATAACCAACCAGTTATATATTTATGCATATAACTATATTGTATTTACTATTATTTTATCTTCCCCATGTCTCTGACCTCACAATTTTCCCAGAAAGCACTCCCTTCAGACTTAGTAGGGTTGTGTTTTATATTTGTTTATGGGATGTGGGCATTGCTGGTGAGGCTAGAGTTTATTGCCCATCTTGATTGCAGAGGGCAGGTAAGAGTCAACAATATTGCTGTGCATCTGGAGTTACATGTAGGCCAGAACAGGTAATGATGATAGATTTCCTCCTCTAAAGGATGTTACTGAACCAGATGAGTTTATTTTTATGATAGTTGACAGTTGTCAGGTGGTCACTACTGTGCTAGATTTTTATTCCAGATTTTTACTAAATTCATATTTTACCAGTTGCTATAGTGCGAACCCATGTTCCCCAAATGTTAACCTTGGGCTCTGGATTAGTAGTCTAGGGATGTTACACTACTCCACAGCCTCCCCAAACTCTTTTGTTTGAAGATTGATGAACTTGAAGCTGTGAACTATTTTTCACTGGAGTGTCTTGTATCTCTTTGATCTCCCTTGCAGAGGATTCATTCCTTGTAGACTTTCTTACCGATCTTTTACTTTGTCTGGAAGACTCTTGACCTCCTGGTTTCGATTTACAGAGGAAATCTTCTGTGGTAACTTGGTTAGTTGCCCTATAAGAGCATATGGGGGACTCTTAATCTCTTGGATGTCCATCTTTGAAATCAATTGCTCTGTTGAAACAAAAATTTCTTTTATTTGTAGTGCCCTGGATTTGTGGACCAGGCAATATCTCTCTAAGTGGGAGAAGTGACTTCTTTTCAGCATTATCCTAGATGCTTAGATTGGCCATTTCTATTTCTTGACCATGATCTGGATGTGTGGATGTTGATCTGGCTCTCATGGAGTCTTATTTCTCTTGCGTTGATCAGGATATGTGTCTTCAATCATGTAAATGGTTGTTTGACTGGTGAAATAGATGTCTACAGATTCTCAATTGTGTTACTGTAAGATTACTGATGATTCAACACTATTTCAATCATTGGCATTAGCTGTATGGTTTTAAATGTAGGAAATTAAACATTTCTGTCTGTCCTGTAAATTCTATGACTTTCTTAAAGTTGACAACATTAAACAGCTCAGTAGATTATTTCTCCTGTTTGGATTCTGCCATGGGTCCAAGAAATCTAATGAAATCTATTGGCTGTTCTTTGACAGATTGGTGAATCCCAGTTTGTTCCTTGATTAATGTTTGGATAATTGTTTGGTTCTGGATCAGTTGTTCTCCAGAGACTTGTCGATCTTCACCAACTCTTCTGATGGAAGTTAATGTTGAGATGATCATGCAGGCTGAAGAGTGAACATTTTTGGATTGCAAACACTGTACACATTTTCAATCCCTTCTTTTTACATTGTGGCTCAGTATAACTTGTGGCATCCCTAAGCTGTTGATAGTTATTTTCCGTATGCTATATAGTCTCATCTCCGCAGTCTCTAATTTCTTTTTTATCAATCATGGCGACTGGTCCGATACAGCAATATTGCTTGCTTGTATCAGCTTAAAATTAAAAGGATGTCTATCCAAAAGCAAAGTGCTGTGGATGCAGGAGATTTGAAATACAAAAGAGGGTGATGGAGAAAAGCAGCAGGCCTGAAGAAGAGTCATATCAGATTCAAAATATTACCCCGTTTTGCTCTCCACAATTGCTGTTGGACCTGCTGAGTTTCTCCATACTTTTCTATTTGTATGCCCATTTCCATGGACAGGTTCTATGTCTTCTGGCTCACCTAAGTCAATTAGTTCCTCTAGGAATTTCTTCAGTACTTTCTCTAATAAAAGTATCTCATCTAATGTGGGTATCATTTATAGTAGTGGTGGTGATTTACTGCAGATACTTCCATTTCACAATGTAGCATTCCTTTATGTTAACTGGACATTGTGTAGGCCTGCGAGGTCTTTTTGTCCCACTGTACTGAGCATCTGTTACTTGATTAAACTCAATGTTGGCTTGTCGTATGCCTCTTTATAGTGCCCACACTGTATCAAGTGAATGGACTCTTTTGGTTTTCTGAGGTAGGTTTGATCTTGTCCTCTTAAGGATCTGTGTGTGAGTTTTTCTAATTTCTCCCTCCAACAAGATTTCATTAGCTTTTGCCAGAGTCAAATTTTCATTGGATTGTAGGATTTTGACAAAGTTTCATCAAGAATTTCAAAAACTATTGTGCCTCTCATAAATTATGATTGCAAAGCTCCATTTTCACAGTTTTGCATTATCTTTTGAGGTCATTAATTGCCTATGGATTTTCCTTGAAATTGTTAAATCTCCACTATTAAAACCTGATCTTTCAAGAATTTTATCTGTTATTAAGTTGAAAAATTATCAATAGATTTTAGGATTGCTTCAAAAGAATATCTAATATCATTAATATTTCATTTAATATTATCATCTGCAATTGAACCCCCTCAATAAAAGAGAGGATTAACCTGTTCAGATTGAGACTTAGTGTTTAATTTTGAGGCAATGCTGTATCTCAAGAACAGTCACCTCCATGATGTAAAATTGTATGTTTTGTATTGTCCTTTTGTGCCCTTGAATCTTTGTGGAAGTATTATATGTTTTCCCATCTCATTTTTTTTTGAAAATTCGATTACTGTAAAGCTGTATAAATTATATCAATTCAATACTTCCTGCAATCAGCTGTTCTTTGATCTTGTATTCTGGTATTCTCAAATGCTGTTTTAAATTCAACTTTGTCGGATTTGCTGGGCTCTATACAGTATTTTCATTATCTACCAGTCTTTTTTTTTATCTGTACTGCGTAACACAGTATTAACTTCCTCAATAATGCTTTATATTCTACTAACTGAGAGTCTTGCAGTGAATTACTTTCAAAATTCTGTTTCTTTCTAATACTGTATCTCTATCTTACTAACTGGGTCTTCTTGTGTCTTTCAGGGTCTCCCATCTTTTCTTAAAGCTCAGGATGTTGATTCCCCACTTTCTCAAGGTTTTCTACCTTCTGCAGCCGTGGTAGAGTTTTCTCATTTCTTCCCAAGCAAAATTATCATTTTCCTTCCTTTCGTGATCTAAAACATAATTTTTAAAATACAATTCTCTGGTTGCAGCCCTTATAAACCTTTCTACCAAAGCTCACAGAATTCTTACAATGTAAAAGCAACCCATCTTTTACAAGTTCAACTTCACCTACTTGCTCTTGTACTCTATGTTCCTATTAATAAAGCGAAGAACACTGTATACTTTATTAATTGCTCTCTCCATCTGTTCTGCCACCTTTAATGATCTGTGCATTTATACACCCAGGTCCTTGTGCTCACCATTCACTTTAGAATTGTAATCCCTCCTGTATATTGTCTCCCAGTGTTCTTCCAAGGAAAGTGCATTACTTCATGCATCTCTGTATTGAACCTCATCTGTCACCTACTTGCCCACTGCACTAACTTGTTAATGTCCTTTTCGAATTGTGTAGCCCTCCTCAGTGTTTACAGTACTTCCAAAGTTAGTGCCCTCTGCAGATTTTAAAATTGTCTCCTGCACATCAAGATCCAGATTATTGATATATCAGGAAAAAGCAAGGGTCCTAACAATGACTCCTGGGGAACTCCACTACAAACATTCCTCCAGACTGAAAAATATGCATGGACATTTTCTCTCTGTCTCCTATCATCAGCCAATTTTGTATCCAGGTAGCTATTAATCCTTTAAGCTGGTGTTGCATAAATCTCTTTCAGAACCATCACTTTATACCAACAATTGAGAAAGAGTTTCATTAGTATACAGTATAAGTACTTACTCAGAGGTAAAGCTTAAAACACTTATTTTAGGAGCAACATTAATTTACTAACATTCTTGTCATCATTCACTGTTGCAAGTGACCAAGTCACACATATACACATACACATTTTCTGCATTGGCACTATGCAAGACTTGTAACTTTGATGTCCATAGCCTGTCCCTGCGTACTCTACACATTAACTTCCCAAGTGAATATCCCAGGTGCTCGCTGGTACAGTGAGCAACGTACTTCATTTATTTTAATATTTGCCACTGACTCCAGAAAATGAAACCAGAACCAGCCAGCTATAAAGAATTAGTTTCCAAATTTGTAAAATAAAATAATATGTTGCATATCAGGTGAGAGGAAGTGGTGTAAATGCTAAACAGTGGTAACATAATTCAAAAATTAAGAAACATAGAATATGTGAGACAGGTTGTAAAAGGAATAACTGTAAATGAAAAATACTTAACTACCAGCAATTCCTTATTTTAACATTATACTGGCATCAACTTGTATCAATTGATGTCTTGTAATAAAATCTACATTTATACATTAGAAAATTAAGGAATCGAGGTCATTTAGATCAGTAGCTTCTATTGGGCTGAAAGATATATATATATATTTGATTGCAAGGAGTGGATGTCTATAGATAAACAACATCTTTGTAAAAATGGAAAATAATGTTAAATGGAGGAGATGCACATATTATTTTTAAATTTAGCAGATGAGAAATTTAGAATGGTAGATTAATTTGAAAATGGCTGGCTTTATCATTGATGGTGCATCTGCTGCATTTAAAATGGATGATTCCTCATTGTGCCTAATGCATTATGGACAGAAATTAACTGGGTTATTTGTGGATGTCTCCCCCAATCACTGAAGTGATATTTCCATTTTTGTACTTCACAGACATTGGCCACAAACTGCTTTGCTTGATTTAGTTTCAAAAAAGTGAGAATATCTCAGTATGGTGACATCATTCAGTGAATTATGTATAGGGCATTGTTTTCTGTCAGTTACCATGTAAATGTCCTTCCAAATGAGGTACAGTTAGATCTATTTATAATGCAAATCTGATTCAAACAGATCAAATTCCAACTTAGCATTGACATAACCAGCACTAGCAATGCTTGTCCCGCTATAAGCATGTGTGGTGGTAAGTAAGTGGAACAATACCTATGTTGATCTATTGAATATGTCTAGTAAAATATATTGAATAGAAAAATGATTTTTCATTAATGTGTTTTAGTTAATGCAACATGGCAGGTAACTGAAAAGCTAGCTCAACTATGAAGCTTCTGATCAAAACACACACCACGTAAAAATCTAGCAAATCAATATTTTAGGCACGAGAAAACTTCATCTCTCATGTTTCACATCATGTTCTTACTACTTGATCATAACCATTTTAATTGTAATGTCATATTGCAGGATTTGTCAGCAACAGACTGGTATCGTATAAAACTTGCTCTTGATATTAATGATGCTTAGGAATACCTGAGAAATGAATTCTGAGCACTGGGCAACAAAAATATTTGACTCATTACATACAAAGTGAAAGAATTTATATGCCATGCACTATAAATGAACTCGTGCCTAATGTAAATATTTGAACAACGCTCATTGCAAAATACAATTTAAATGTTTCCTTCATAACCATAAAATCTGTTTGAACGATGCAAAATCAGGGACTGGGAGGGGTTGTTGACTTGCTCGCCAAGCTGGCTTGTTTTCGTTCAGACGTTTCATCACCTTGCTAGGTGATTCATCAGTGAGGTTTCCGATGAAGCGATGTTGTTCTACCAGCAAAATGACACAACAAACTTTCCTTAATATCAGTACACTCGGACAATGAAGACCATCAGTTTAACTGGGACAAAATAACCATCGTAGCCCAAGCCAAACATAGACACACATGGGAATTTCTACAGGCATGGTTCTCAACCCATAATGCAATCAACAAACATATAGAATTGGACCCCATACACAAACCCATACAGAACAAAACCAGAAATGACACTTCTCACCATAACAGACCAGACAGTATAAATTCCAAGCGGAGTAAAACAACATTGCTTCATCGGAGGCTCCACGGATTATGTTACCTAGCATGGTGACGAAACGTCTGAATGAAAACAAGCCAGCTTGGTGAGCAAGTCAACAACCTCACCAACAACCTGAGCTACAAACCTTCGCTAAAACCTTAAATCAGAGACTGGGAATTAAGCAGTTAAAAGGTAACTATTCCCCTTGGAGTGTCAGGCAGTTTCATCTTTGGAAAGCTAGTGAATCAGTCTTCTGAACAAATCAAAAACTATCCAAACTAATTGAAACCCATCAGTAGACATTAGTAAGGTAGTAAAATATGAAAAGCAAACTAAAATTAAGCATTCCAATATATTTCTTTCCATCATTGGAGAATTGGTGACAACCGAGTTCATCTCTTCATTAAATTTAATTTCTCAGTCAAGTTTTCAACCTGCTTAACTTTTTATTTTTATCGGTCTGTTGTAGACAAAATGCTAGTCCCCTTCGATCCAGTTCTAAAATGTTTGGATCAGATTAACAAACGCTTGTAAAATGTGCTGCATATGCTGAGTTCATGCAAATGGTTTATCTTCTGTGCAAATTTCAGTGGTATTAAAGTGGAAAATTGCTGAGGCTATTTCTCTTTGACTAACTTCTTCTTAAGCAGTCCCTCAGAATTGAGGATGACTTGTTTCCACCCTGACTCAGAGGATTCCGAGATGATTGATAATTCCAATATGCACACATCTGCCACATGCAGATCAGGTAGGTGACATTTTTTTGGAGGTTTTGTGCTCTCTCCAAACATTAACTTCACATTGCATGCTTCTGACAATGTACTTCAAAGTGTCAATTCCTTTCCAAATAAACTTTCCCCTTTTTCATCAGTCAAACGCCAGTCATTGCCATGAATTAATGTGGATATTTTCTCTCAGGCATGTTTTGAGGAGACAATGAATTACTTATCACTGTTCTCTTAGGAGATTCCTGCCATGATGCTATTCCAAATAGAAAAGTTGCTTTGGAACAGCATTCCCTCAAAATTTCTTGTCTTCTGCATGGATCTCTGAGATCTGTGCATGGCAGCGAAATGTGGAATTGGAATCTGCGTCAGATCACCATGCACGGAATGTTGGGATGGCCGCACAGAAAGAGAAAAGAATGCTGCTTCATAAGTCTGGATGCCAGATATCCCACAATACATCCCACCCAGCAGGCCTCACTTTGAGTGATCTGTGCATTGTTGTTGGGTATATGTTTGGGAAAAGAAGTTGCTGTGGGACCACTTTGATTGTACCTGATTTGGAGGATCTTATGAAGACACCAATGATGGCACTCTGCCAGTGCTTTGAGGTGCGTGCTGTGGATTGTCAAATTATCCACAGTATATAGGAAGGTAATGCTGTGACAGTGTCCCTTCCTCTTGGTCAGGAGACTTGGTTCAAATCCCACCTGCTACAGTGATGTTTTGCAATATATCCAAAGAGGTTGTTGTGGCATCAGAAATGAGTCAGAATGTGATCTGCCCAACAGACCTCTCTTGTATTTCTGTGATAGTGTCTCTGCCCCAGGTCAAAAAGTGTGAGTTCAAGTTCTGCCTGCTGCAAAAATATATCTGAACAGATTCATTCTAAATATCTATATCTTCCATCTGCTCCTACTTCTACCAGTACATCTAGGTTCAAGTCTAACCTGTGTTGAAAATGAGTCACTACATGTCGAATAGGTTGATTCAAAATACATAAATAGTGAATAAGTTGTTTGCACTAGTTTGGTTTCTAGTCATCATCTGTCAAACACACCCAGAACCTGGTTATTTGGAGCTTTGTGGTGCAGTGGATAATGTCCCTATCTCTGGGCTAGGAGGGCTGGTTTCAACTTCCACCTGCTCTGGCAGTGTGTCATAAAATGTCCAATCAAGTTGATTTAAAAATAATTATTGCAAGGTGGAGTTTGTTGCTAAGACCTGCAGATGCTGTAAATCAGAAATTAAAACATAAATTGCTGGAAAAACTCAGCAGGTCTGGCAGCATCTGTGGAGAGAAATCAGAGTTAACATTTCAGGTCCAGTGACCCTTCCTCAGAGCTGAGGTTTGTTGCTGTCCAGTAAACCATGGTTTTCCTCAATTCGCTGAAGTGTGAACTAGCCTATTGGAGACAATGATAATTTTGATGGTCAGCCTCATCAAGAGGAGGCTCCTAAGATACAGAAAGTGACTAATGTCAATGACAATTACAAAACTTGTTTAAGTTTACGAAATTAAGAACGCCTAAGATATTTGACAGTACTGTCCGAATGATGTATGCTCTTGCGCAATGTGCAAATCAACCAGCAAGTTGTAGCCAGAAAATGCAGTGAATTGTGAATTGCCATGAGTTTCTGGCTGATTTGCAGCAATTTGTAGTTAACATAGCAAAAACAGTATTTTTCCTTTAACCCCTCAGTGAGTTTCATGAAGTTACCCTATTTACACATTAATTGACAATTATCTTTGTGGCGACTTTAAGTCTGCTGTTTAAATGAGACTTCACCCACTTAATTTAGTGAAAATGGTTAAGGTTTGCTAATCAAACTCTCATTAGAAATCTAGCAATTATCATAAGAATCTGACTCCTTCAAGTTTTGAGTTGTTTTATAAGAGTTTCAAAATGTCAAACCTTACATTTGTAGAAGCATTTATTTTCCTTTGCTCTCTCTCTCTCTCTTTCTCAATCCAATCTCTCTTTCTTTCCAGAGATAACAAGGTGTAGAGCTGGATGAACACAGCAGGCCAAGCAGCATCAGAGGAGCAGGAAGGCTGACGTTTAGGGTCGAGACCCTTCTTCAGAAATGGGGGAGGGGAAGGGGATTCTGAAATAAATAGAGAGAGAGGGGGAGGCGGATAGAAGATGGATAAAGGAGAAGATAGGTGGAGAGGAGACAGACAGGTCAAAGAGGCGGGGA